>NC_041387.1:541103854-541113234 GCF_002162155.2 Triticum dicoccoides | reverse complement strand
ACAGTAGACGGTGGAGGGCTGGATGAACAGTAGACGATGGAGGGGTGGTTGAACAGTAGCCGGTGGAGTAGCGCACGGTGGAGGTTGGATGAACAGGAGCTCATGGAGGCCGGAGGAGGTCGACGGCAGCCCGTGGAGGCTAGAGGAGGTCGACGGTGGAGATGAACAGTATCCCGTGGAGTCCCGTTTTGCGGTACGCCACACCCCTCCCAATGAACATGACCCCCGTTTCGACTGTACCGCTCCAACACAATTCCGTTTCGTCCTTTTGTGGTACGCCACACCCCTCCTGATCAACAGGACCCCTATTTTGACCGTAGGAGGTCCATTTCCTCCGTTTTGCGGTACGCCACACCCCTCCCGATCAACAGGACCCCGTTCCAAACGTAGGAGGTCCTTTTCCTCTGTTGTGCGGTACGCCAGGCCTTGTTTCCATCACCTGTTCCGTCCAAGCTGGTTGGCTCCCACGCGTTCTGTTGCCTCTCGATGAACACGACGCATTCCATCGCCTCCTCATGAACACGACGCATTCCGTTGCCTTCCCATGAACACGACGACGACGATGTTTCTCCGTTCCGACCCAGCCATGTACACAAGCCCTGGCCGTATGTATGCGCGAGTAGGCGTTCGAGACCCTGCCCGTATGTACGTACGTGGCCGTATTTTCTTTCTTGCACCCTCGCCGTTGTACGTACGTATACATGCTATGTGCGCGCCTCTATTACGACACGTGTGTGCCTCTACAACGACCAGTATGTACATACACCTTCGCGACCAGAATGACAACGCTATGTACGCTTCGACCAGGTGGGTCCCGACTGTCATGCACTTCCTTGCCTGTGAAGATGTAGCTGGTGGGTCCCAGCAATCAGGGGGGCGAATCATTTTTTTTGCCCAGACGCACTTCCTTGCGTGCGAAGATGTAGCTAGTGGGTCCCAGCAGTTAGGGGGCGAATTGTTTTTTTGCCCAGACACACTTCCTTGTGTGCGAAGGTGTCGCTGGTGGGTCCCAGCAGTTAGGGGGGCGAATCGTTTTGTTTTTTTGCCCGGACGCACTTCCTTGCGTGCGAAGATGTAGCTGGTGGGTCCCAGCAGTCAGGTGAGGGAGTCCTGGATAAGGGGGTATCCGGACAGCCGGACTGAATACATCGTCCGGACTATTGAAGCGTGAAGATACAAGACTCAAGACTTCGGCTCATGTCCGGATGGGACTCTCCTTTGTGTGGAAGACAAGCTTGGCGATCCGGATATTATATTTCCTTCCTTGTAACCGACTCCATGTAAACCCTAGCCCTCTCCGGTGTCTATATAAACCGGAGAGGATGGTCCTTAGAAGTCTGATCACAATTACAATCATACCATCATAGGCTAGCTCTTAGGGTTTAGCCTCTACGATCTCGTGGTAGATCTACTCTTGTACTACTCATATCTTCAATATTAATCAAGCAGGAAGTAGGGTTTTACCTCCATCGAGAGGGCCTAAACCTGGGTAAACATTGTGTCCCTTGCTTCCTGTTACCATCAGCCTAAGACGCACAGATCGGGACCCCCTACCCGAGATCCGCCGGTTTTGACACCGACATTGGTGCTTTCATTGAGAGTTCTTCTGTGTCGTCGCTTCAAGGCTTGATGGTGTCTTCAATCGCCAACAACACGGTCCAGGGCGAGACTTTTCTCCCTGGACAGATCTTTGTGTTCGGCGGCTTCGCACTGCGGGCCAATTCGCTTGGCCATCTGGAGCAGATCGACAGCTACGCCCCTGGCCACCAGATCAGGTTTGGAAACTTGAACTACATGGCGGTTATTCGCGGAGACTTGATCTTCGACGGATCCGGCCCTGTGCCAGGAGCGCAGAACAGTCACGATGACCATGGCCTAGACCTGCTGTCGGACAATGCTCGGAACATCATCCCTGCAATAGCCCCAGATCTAAATCCGGAATAGGTTGCGTTGCCCAAGGACGGAGGGGTAGACCCCACCCCGCAGGCCGCACACTCATCGGCGGTGGAGTCGAACACATGTCGCATCTCTGTGGAGGCCTGTATCCCCGGGCCCCCGGACTCGTATCCGGTTGTTGGTCCCGGTCCGCACACTCTCGAGCCAGCCGAGCCAGGTTGGGCTCCGGTAATGGAGTTTACCGCTGCGGACATCTTTCAGCACTCACCCTTTGGTGACATGCTGAACTCATTAAAGTCTCTCTCTTTGTCAAGAGGTCTGGGCCAAACTATGCCCGCTTGAGTGGGAAGCAGGCGACGAAGAAATTCGCTGCCCACCTACCACCCACTTCATTGCCACGATCGATGATTTAACCGACGTGCTTGACTTCGACTTCAAAGACATCGACGGTATGGATGACGATGCCAGAGACGTACAGGAGCCACCACTCACAGGGCGGTGGACAGCCACCTCTTCATACGATATATATATGGTGGACACTCCGAAAGAAACCAATGGCGATGAGGCAACAGAGGATAACCCCTCCAAGAAAAAAGCAAAGCATGGGCGTCGCCAACGCCGCTCCAAGCCCCACCAAGGCAATACCGGCACCAGAGACGAAAACAATCCGGACGGTGCCGACGATGAATACAACCCTGAACAGCCTGCCTTCGAGCGGGCCGAGCAGGAAGATGGGCACGACAACCCAGACGAGCAGGCGACGGACGGGTATCCGGAGGAGGAAAACTACATGCCTTCCTCTGAAGACGAGATTAGCCTCGGCGACGACTAGTTCGGCGTGCCCGAGGACCCTGCGGAGCAGGAGCGCTTCAAGCGCCGGCTTATTGCCACTACAAGAAGCCTGAAGAAGAAGCAGCAGTAGCTCCAAGATGATCAAGACCTTCTCACAGATAGATGGACAGAAGTCCTGGCAGCCGAGGAATATGGACTCGAGCGCCACACGGCTGACCGGCCGCCTCGAGGCCAGGATAAAATGGCATATCAGCCCGAATACCAGCCCACACCCCCGCGCCAGTTTACTACTGCCCGAGGCAATACTCAGGACCTGCGCGATAAACTGGATAACACCGCAGGACAACCAAGATCGATCTACGGATCACGGGGCACGCCGCAACACATGATGATGACCGTCATACCAGATACACTAACAGCAAATCCGGCCGGGCCGAATATAACCAGTCAGACGCAGCCGGACTGCGTCGCGACATAGCCCGGCACAAAGGCGCCGCACACCCCCTCTGCTTCACTGATGAAGTGATGGATCATGAATTCCCAGAAGGGTTCAAACCCGTAAACATCGAATCATACGATGGCACAACAGACCCCGCGGTATGGATTGAAGATTTCCTTCTCCACATTCACATGTCCCGCGGAGACAATCTACATGCCATCAAGTATCTTCCCCTTAAGCTCAAAGGACCCACCCGGCACTGGCTAAACAGCCTGCCCGCAAATTTCATTGGCAGTTGGGAAAACCTGGAAGACGCATTTCTTGACAACTTCCAAGGCACATATGTGCGACCTCCGGATGCCGATTACTTGAGCCACATTACTCAACAGCCCGGAGAATCAACCAGGAAATTCTGGACTTGGTTCCTAACTAAAAAGAACCAAATAGTCGACTATCCGGACGCTGAAGCCCTGGCGACTTTCAAGCATAATATCCGTGACGAGAGGCTCGCCCGACACCTCGGCCAGGAGAAACCCAAGTCTATGGCAGCTCTCACGACACTAATGACTCGCTTTTGCACGGGCGAGGACAGTTGGTTGGCTCGCAGCAGCACTACGCCACATTCTGGCACGTCAGATGTCCGTGACAATAACGGCAAGCTACGACGCAACAGACACAAGCGACGAAACAACGGCGACAACACAGAAGACACGGCGGTCAATGTCGGATTGATCGGATCCAAATCCGGTCAGCAGAAGAAGCCATTCAAGAGAAACAATCAGGGACCGTCTAGTCTAGACCGTATACTAGAGCGCTCGTGCCAAAATCATGGCACCCCGGACAAGCCAGCCAACCACACCAATAGAGACTGCTGGGTATTTAAACAGGCCGGCAAGATAAACACCGAAAACAAGGACAAGGGGCTGCATAGCGACAATGACGAGGAGCCCCGGCGTCCGAACATGGGGGGACAGAAGAAATTTCCCCCCAGGTGAAAACGGTCAACATGATCTACGCCACCCACATCCCCAAGCGGGAACAGAAGCGAGCACTACAGGACGTCTAGGTGATGGAGCCAGTCGTCCCCAAATTCAACCCATGGTCAGCTTGTCCGATCACCTTTGATCGTAGGGATCATCCTACTAGCATCCGTCATGGCGGCTCGGCCGCATTGGTTCTAGACCCAATCATAGACGTATTTCACCTCACAAGAGTCCTTATGGACGGAGGCAGCAGCCCGAACCTGCTTTACCAGGACACAACACACAGAAAGAAATCAGCTGGTGGGCTGCTATATAGGTCTCGAGTGAGAACACCCTTCCATAGCTATTGAAGTTCCTCCACAAGAGGCTCCATGAACAAATCAAAATCCTTTCCAGGACTTTTTGGACCTGTGATGAGCAAGGCCATCATGTAGTTTGATTGTTTGGTGCAGACATTTGGAGGCATGTTGTAAGGGATAACAAGCACTGGCCACATGCTATATGTGGCGCTCTGGTGGCCAAATGGGTTAAATCCATCTTAAGCTAAGCCAAGTCTAATGTTTCTCGGGTCAGCAGCAAACTCTTTGTGTTTATCATTGAAGCATTTCCACTCACTACCATGAGATGGATGGCTCATTACATTCTGATCTCTGTACTCCTGGTTCCTAGAATGCCACAGTACATCCTCTCTTGTTTCAACATCATGAAACAACCTCTGCAATCTTGGTGTAATTGGAAAATGTCTCAGAACATTATGAGGAACCCTCTTCATAGCATCGCCATCTTTCCATCTTGATTATTTGCATTTCGGGCATTCATAAGTTGGCATAATCCTTCCAGAATAGAACACAATTATTCTTACAAACATGGATCATATCATATCCAATTCCAACTGCATGAAGGAAATTCTTCATTTTACTGTAGGTGTGTGGCAGCTCAGACGCATCTGGGAAAGATTTGCGGAAAACAACCAACATCGCATCAAATGATTTGTTGGTCATCTGCTCAGATGTCTTCACCTGAAGAAAGGTGACCATAGCTGAGAATACTGATAGCTTATTTCCTGGGGTGACAGCAACGTTGCATTGTTCCAACATGCGGGCCCACCGTTTTTCTTCTGCAGGTGAAAGTTCACGGAATGCACGAGCATTTCGTAGCATTGTTTCAATGTTGGTCAAACTCACTGGCTCCGCCACCACCACCTCCTCCTCCTCTTCCACCTGAGCATCAAGCAGATCAAGATGGTGATCTGCTGCTTCCACGTAGTCAATAACATTGACGTTCATAGCTTCACTATGATGAACCCACCTTGTATATGTGACCGACATCCCATACAAGTGTAGATGATTTTGCACAGTTGACTGGGGTCTTGTAACTGAATTCATACAACTGCTACACGGACAGAGCACATCTGATTTCAGACCACCATACTCAGCTCTGATAAAGTTCATGAAGTTTTCAACCCCCTCAACATATGCAGCGGAGAATCTTTGAGCAGAAGTTATCCAAGTCATGTCTATCTGTTAGACATACAAATTAGTTCTTCTACTAGATATTACAGGTGCCGGTGTCAAAACCGGCGGATCTCGGGTAGGGGATCACGAACTGTGCGTCTAGGCGGATGGTAATAGGAGACAAGGGACACAATGTTTTTACCCAGGTTCGGGCCCTCTCGATGGAGGTAAAACCCTAGTCCTGCTTGATTAATATTGATGATATGGGTAGTACAAGAGTTGATCTACCACGAGATCAGAGAGGCTAAACCCTAGAAGCTAGCCTATGGTATGATTGTTGTTCGTCCTATGGACTAAATCTCTCCGGTTTATATAGACACCGGAGAGGGCTAGGGTTACATCGAGTCAGTTACAATGGCAGGAGATCTACATATCGTATCGCCAAGCTTGTCTTCCACACCAAGGAAAGTCCTATCCGGACACGGGACGAAGTCTTCAATCTTGTATCTTCATAGTCCGGTCATTTGGACACCCCCTAATCCGGAACTCCCTCAGTAGCCCCCGAACCAGGCTTGAAATGACGATGAGTCCGGCGCGTAGATTTGTCTTCGGCATTGCAAGGCGGGTTCTTCTCCAAATCCCATATACCTGTCGAATAGTGTCCGGCTTCTGATGAATGTTGCGCTCCTTGGCTTCCGCACCCAATAATGGCCATCTTCCATGTGTCAAAAGAATGCGAAAAGACAGGGGTTCTTTTTTCATTTACCCCCTAGCTGTTCAAATGGGCCGCCTATAAAAGAGACGGGGATTTAGATCCGAATCACACCATCTTCCCTCCGTGAGCATTCATCAGAGCGCATTCGACACAGATCCATTCCATCATGGCCGGTGAACGTAGCTCCTGCTCTCGCCCCTCCAGCCCTCGGCCTGGAGATTGGGAGAGGTGTTCCGTCTCGCACAGCGAGCTAGTAGCGCTCCAAACCAAGGGGCTCCTCCCCCCAGCATACATGGTCCCAGTTCGAGCCGGGATCGCCACCTATAATGGCGGAGAGCAGGCGGAGAGCGTCCCCAATCCCTCCAAAGGAGAGCGGGTATGCCTTGTCCCTTTTTTAATAAGAGGGCTTGGATTTCCAATTCATCCGTTTCTCCGGGGGCTCCTGGAGTTCTATGGCCTCCAGCTACACGACCTCACGCCTGCCTCCATATTGCATATTGCGGGCTTCGTGGCCCTTTGCGAGCTGTTTTTGGGCATCGAGGCCCATTTCGCGTTGTGGAAGAAGTTGTTTTGCCTCGTGTCCCGTTCTCAGGAGGGGTCGATTTATCAAGTGGGCGGAGCCGAACTATGGCGCATCGCCGGGACCGGATATCTATCCGGAACCCCAAAGAAGGTGTCCGAGGACTGGCCTTTAGAATGGTTTTATATAGAAGACGTCCCCCTGCCGGACCCTGTACGGATCGGCCTCCCTGAGTTCAATAATGCTCCCTTGAAGAAACGCCTGAGATGGCGTCCACGGAGCCCTCAGAGGGAAACCGACAGGGACGTCCTTTACTTGATGAGTCAGATAACGTTGTTAGCTCATTCCAGACTGACCATGATCGAGGTCATGGCCACATGCATTACACGGGGGGTGCAGCCGCTTTAGTACATAGGCCACCCCATGTGGGATTTCAACGGGGAGGACGACGCCACCCGGTGCGATCGCAAGGGGCCAGATTCGGCTGCCACCCTAACGAAGATCTTATCCGCTTTGTACAAGGGAGAAGAGGAGGAATTCCTCCGGGTCAACCCACGGGGCGGATTATCTATGTACGATCCTCCAAGCTGGGTAAGCGAACACTTTCACTTGCCTATCCGTTTTCATATTCCCATAGTTAAGTACTTAGTCTAGCAATTTTAACGCAGGAGCTACGCCAGACTGTAAAGGAGATAAACAACCCTCCTCCACAACCTGAGGACCCAGAACGGTCCCTTGAACCGGAGTCCCAAGAGGACACGGACTTATGTGTGGAGCTGATTGATGGGGTGTTTCATCAATTGAGTAAGGACAACACCTTAGTGGCCATTACGGCCGATTATCTCGGACTACTTCCAGCCTCAAAGGTAACCGAGACCGAAGTCCCAGTACTTTCAAGAGGATCCATCCGTGCTTATTTTTGATCGCCGTTTACCAATGGCGTTTTTTGCAGGGGAAGTCCTTGAGGCGAAGGGCCGAGCCCGCGGTGGCTAGCCAACAAGGGCCATCGAGGCCCAGCAGGCTAAAAAGAAGTGCGGACCAGATCGAGACCCAGCGTGCGACTCTAATGCCCAGGGTTTATGCCTTCAAGGCATACTAACGCTCATGCTCTCTTTAGGAAGAAGAGCGCCCGCCGGACTATATCCACCGGCCATGTTTCAAGGCCGGGTCCGGAAGCGGAGGCGAACACGGGGCGCGCACCGGACGCTCCTCCGACAGAGGACATGGACGGGCTATCTGCCACCAATTCAGAGGTGGAGAGTGCCATAAACCACAAGTGTCGCCGGACTGTTCTTCGTGACGCATGTTTTTCCCAAGAGGCGTTGGACGCCTTTAATACGGGAGATGCGTACCTCCGTCCCGCTCAAAATGGTCTAGCCAGAGCCACAAAGCAGTATGTAAAAGACATACGGGTGAGTAAATCTGATGGTTATATATGTCAGTAGCCCCCGAGACTTGAAACAGTTAAAATAACTAATTTAATTATCATTTTTTATGCAGGATCTTAGAGCATTACTAGTAGAACCCTCAAACCCTCAAATCCTTAAAGCAGTTTTAAGGTTTGAGAAGTGCCACCTTTTGACACTTTTAAGGGTTGAAAAACAGGGGCAAATACTAGAACCCTCAAACCCAACCCTTAAACTGCTTTAAGGGTTGGATTTGAGGGTTCTGGTCTTTGCCTCAACCCCAACCTTTAAAACTGTCATTTCACATATCACAATTTATGACAACAAGAACACAATAAACTTCCAAACAAACTACCAAATGACAATCATTGATGCATGGTTTAATAGTTTACATCACAAAATCATCATCTTCCTCCTCTCATCGGCACCATCACCAAAAGTTGCACCTCAGCGCCATCTTCTAGACCACAAGCGGGCTCCATCAAGCATCTCCATCGGCACCGGTGGAGTCGTACACGTCGCCATCGCCACAACTACTCATCGGAGTGTCACCTCGAAAAGTAGAGGACGCAACACGGAACATCCTCTTCCTCTCCATGATGTCCTCCTTGTAGTCCTTCCACCATTGCAATTGGTCTTGATCCATGTCCTTTGCCAATACAGTTTACCGGTTTGATCAGTGCCGGTGGTTGCATCCATTCCCACAGCTGCCCAAGCACGAACCAAGAGGACATCTTCCGCCTCGGTGTAGTTTGTCGACCGCGCGTGTGGGCGGGAAGAGGCGGTGAATGCCTCCACCCCTATCTCGGCCACCTCCTCCTCGTCATCCCCTTCATCCTCCTCATCTTCCTCCTTTTCCTCCAAGTCGTCACCAACCCTAAAGGGGTCTAGAGGCGGAGCTCCGAGGTCCACCTCTGTGTTTTGGAGGAGGTCCATGAACGAGGATGGGGTTGCCATTTCCTCGAACACCTCGTGCGCGTTGGGAGGAGGTTCGGCGACGGTGGTGGGCGGGGGCCGCGGCCGCAGCGGCGGGCTTCTTTCGCGGCTTGTTCACGGCCGGGGACGAGCCGGCGACCTTGGAGGAAGCCCCACGAGGCCCACGGCCGGCCGCCTTCGGCCGGCTCTTCTTGGGGGCGGGCGCGGCGGCGGTGGCGGGGGCGGGCACCGGGGCGGGG
>NC_041387.1:541086230-541103406 GCF_002162155.2 Triticum dicoccoides | reverse complement strand
CCCCGACGTGGGTCGCCGCCACCACGTCGGCCACGATCGGGTGGGCGGGGGTGGGTGCAGGCGAGGCGGCGGGAGCAGGCGAGGCTGCCGAGGTGGGGGCAGCGGCAGCGGGGCCCTCCATGGCCGGCGCGGCAGGAGGCGGGAGGAGGCGGCGGGAGGAGGAGGCCGGGAGGAGGAGCAGTTGGCTCCCGCGCGAGCGAGGAGCGAGCGAGGAGGAGGAGTGCGGGTTGGGGGGGGGCAATTTTCCTCTCAACCCCTACTTCTACGGATTGTAAACTGGTTTGAGGGTTGGACCTCTAATTTTTTTTACGGGTTTGAGGGTTTAGAGGTTCTAGTATACGGCGTTTTTTCCGCGAAAACTGTAAAAAAGCTGTTATTTTTAGGGGTTTGAGGGTTTGAGGGCTCTACTAGTAATGCTCTTACAAAAATGAATACGCAACTGTCCCAGGAGCTGGAAGAGTGCAAGGCGCAACTGAAGGCCGCACTAGCCGCCACGGGGAATGCCAAGGAGACCCCCTCAGGTAATATATGCTTTGAAAGATGAGTATGTTGTGAAGTGCGGCATGTGTGCAATTCTGACAACAAAAATACAGATGGCGCCGGAGTGGATCCGGATAAGCAACAACTCTTGCGCCAGTTAAAGGCCGGCGAGAGCGTGCTTACGAGGGTGAGGCAAGAGAAGAATAAGCTTCAAGATGCCAACACCCAGCTGGGCGAGGAACTAAAGGATGTTCGTGCTCAGTTGTCGGATTCCGTAAAGGAGAATCGGCGACTTCGACGTGGCATTTTTAGTAAGTGCTTGAACGAACCTTCGAAAAAAGAGTTCGGTGAGGAAGTCGATTAACAGAGTTATGTCTGTAGGTATGCTGACAGGTCAGCCTGTGGAGGAAATGCCCGGTTCTACGGGTGACCTTCTTCCCGAGCTGTCACAACTGCACGAACGAGTTCGGCAGGCGATGCAAGGCGTCGTCCAGGCTTTGTGGCCATCCCTCTCCATGACCGAAGGCCTTGGAGAGCTTGCAGAGAAGCTAAAGGGATCGCGGCAGCGCTTCCGATTATGGAAGATATCGGCCTGCCGTCAAGGCGCCAGGGAGGCCTGGGCCATGGTGAAGACGCGGTACACGAAGGTTGACCCAAACCACATGGCCGAGGTCGGACCTGTAGGGCCCGATGGGAAGGAGATCCCTGTCAGTTTAGTGTACGGCCAGGTAGAGCTGGCTGCCAAGTATTCCCAACAGGACTGTAAATTGGACAGCCTGTTGGATGGTATTGAAGAAGAATATACCCAGTTAAATTGACTATGTAATTTAAAATGACATGTAAAATGCCTTCTAGCCAGATTGTAGATCATTTGTGATTGCGGACCTTTTCGCTTCAACCTCTGGACCCAATAGTCCGGAGTGTGTCCTAATACCCTCTCGGTTATGTAAGAACCGGGGCATGCGTGGAGACCAGGCGTAGGGGTCATTAGTGCTTTAGCAGACAAGTGCCCAACTAGTTATGTTATATTACATGGTTAGTAAGAAACATCTTCCAGGGAGAATAGTTCCGTTAGGGTTTCCTCTCCCTAGGAGGCATGCCCTAAAGTGCATGTCCGGACTGTGAAAAAAAAGCAGAAAAGCATCTGGGGGCGGATAAATAAACAAGTGAAAAATCATCTTTTAGTTCACGGACCGAATATTCCCTTAAGAACGCTAGCTTTCGGCTTCACCCAGTCTGAGGTACACATCCGGCTGACCCAATAGTAACAATTGCAGAGGTGCTCCCTTTACCACGTAGCCGAACAATCAGGAACGTAGGGGTAAGCACAGGAGCCAGGCAACCCAGCTTGGCCAAAACTTAAGTCATATCGATGCATATAATGGTGAATAAAAGGTACATGCAGAAGTGTGACACATGTGTTGGGCATGAGGCCCGTATATACAAGCTTCTGATAAAGAAGCCCCCAGGTATGATGAGTGCGGGTAGCGCGTCAATTATGTGCGAACAATGCGCAAGCGAGCCCTTAAAGGCTTGTAAGAAAAAAGGAGGGAGAAGGAGAGAAATATAAGGCAGCTAATGTGTAAAAATAGACAGAGGAAGGAGACGAACACAGAGTCCGGCGCTAGGTGTAGAATCTTCGTAGGCGTGCTGCGTTCCATGGGTTCGGCTCGAGTCGGTTATCCGATGCATTTTGCAGATGGTACGCTCCACCAGTTAGGACTTGGTCGATTATGAAGGGACCTTCCCATTTGGGCTTGAGTTTGTCCTTTTTCTTGTCCAGCAGGCGTAGAACTAGTTCACCAAAATTGTAGGTTTTGGCCCATACTTCTCTGCTTTGATATCTTCGAGCCTGCTGTTGATAGAATGCGGAACGGGATTTTGCCACGTCGCGCTCCTCCTCCAATGCGTCCAAACTATCCTGCCGATCGAGCTCGGCTTCTCTTTCTTCGTACATGCGCACGTGAGGTGAGTCATGAATTATGTCGCAGGGCAGGACTGCCTCTGCGCCGTATACCATAAAGAATGGTGTGAATCCGGTAGTGCGATTCGGCGTGGTCCACAGCCCCCAGAGTACGGAGTTGAGCTCTTCTACCCAGTGCATGTTAGATTCCTTGAGGGATCGCACTAATCTGGGTTTGATGCCGCTCATGATTAGACCATTTGCTCGCTCGACTTGACCGTTAGTTTGTGGGTGATAGACTGAAGCGTAGTCGAGCTTGATGCCCATGTTTTTGCACCAGAGTTTAACCTCATTGGCCGTAAAGTTCGTGCCGTTGTCAGTGATGATGCTGTGGGGGACGCCGTAACGGTGTACGACCCCTGATATGAAGTCTATCACCGGTTCGGATTCGGCCGTCTTAACAGGCTTGGCCTCTATCCATTTGGTGAATTTGTCCACCATGACCAGTAGGTATTTTTGCTTGTGGGTTCCACCTTTAGGGGGTCCAACCATGTCAAGCCCCCAGACCGCAAAAGGCCAGGTAATGGGTATAGTTTGGAGGGCGGTAGGTGGCATGTGGCTTTGGTTAGCAAATAATTGGCAACCGACGCATCGTTGGACTAAGTCCTGAGCATCTGCCCGGGCCATCGGCCAATAAAATCCAGTACGGAAGGCCTTGCTTACAAGGGCCCGGGCTGCGGCGTGGTGCCCGCCGTGTCCGGCATGAATTTCAGCCAGAAGGTTCCACCCTTCCGCTTCGGAGATACACCTTTGAAGGACTCTGGTGGTGCTTTTCTTATAAAGCTCTCCTTCGTGGACTTTATAGGCTTTAGATCGCCGCACTATGCAGCGTGCCTCATTTTGGTCCTCGGGAAGTTCCTGCCTAGTTAAGTAGGCTCAGAATGGTTCTGTCCACGGGGCAATTACTGCCATTATTATGTGGGCTGAGGATGTTACTGAAGGAAATATGCCCTAGAGGCAATAATAAAGTTATTATTTATTTCCTCATATCATGATAAATGTTTATTATTCATGCTAGAATTGTATTAACCGGAAACATGATACATGTGTGAATACATAGACAAACATATAGTCACTAGTATGCCTCTACTTGACTAGCTCATTAATCAAAGATGGTTATGTTTCCTAACCATTGACATGTGTTGTCATTTGATTAATGGGATCATAATCGTTAGGAGAATGAGGTGATTGACATGACCCATCCCGTTAGCTTAGCACTTGATCGTTTAGTATTCTGCTATTGCTTCCTTCATGACTTATACATGTTCCTGTAACTATGAGAATTGTGTAACTCCCGTTTACCGGAGGAACACTTTGGGTACTACCAAACGTCATAACGTAACTGGGTGATTATAAAGGAGTACTACAGGTGTCTCCGAAGGTACATGTTGAGTTAGCATAATTCGAGATTAGGTTTTGTCACTCCGATTGTCGGAGAGGTATCTCTGGGCCCTCTCGGCAATACTTATCACCTAAGCCTTGCAAGCATGTAACTAATGAGTTAGTTATAAGATGAAGTATTACAGAACGAGTAAAGAGACTTGTCGATAACAAGATTGAACTAGGTATTGGATACCGACGATCGAATCTCGGACAAGTAACATACCGAAGACAAAGGGAACAACGTATGTTGTTATGCGGTTTGACCGATAAAGATCTTCGTAGAATATGTAGGAACCAATATGGTCATCCAGGTCCCGCTATTGGTTATTGACCAGAGATGTGTCTCAGTCATGTCTACATCGTTCTCGAACCGTAGGGTCCGCACGCTTAAGGTTTCGATGACAGTTATATTATGAGTTTATGTATTTTGATGTACCGAAGGTTGTTCGGAGTCCCGGATATGATTACGGACATGACGAGGAGTCTCGAAATGGTCGAGACATAAAGATTGATATATTGGACGGATATATTTGGACACCGGAAAGGTTCCGGAGAAGTTTGGAGCCCCGGGAGGTTACCGGAACCCCCCGGGAGGTATATGGCCCTTATTGGGCCCATGTAGGAGGAAGAGAGAAGGAGCAAGGGAAGGGGGCGCGCCCCCCCAAGCCCAATCCGAATTGGGGAGGGGGGCCGGCCCCCCCTTTCCTTTCTCCTTCCCCCTCTTCCTATTACTACTACTAGTACTACTTCCTAATACTAGTACTCTTTCCTTCCCCCTCCAAATAAGATAAGGAAAAGAGAGGGAAACCTACTTAGAGTAGGTTTCCCCCTCCTCATGGCGCGCCCCCCTTGGGCCGGCCACCTCCTCCCTCCCTCCTTTATATACGGGGGTAGGGGGCACCCTAGAACACACAAGTTGATCATTGATCGTTCCTTAGCCGTGTACGGTGCCCCCCTCCACGATATTACACCTCGGTCATATTGTAGCAGTGCTTAGGCGAAGCCCTGCAACAGGAGAACATCAAGATCGTCACCACGCCGTCGTGCTGACAGAACCCCCCCTCGGCGCCTCTGCTGGATCGGAGATCGAGGGTGCGTCATCGAGCTGTACGCGTGTCAAGAACTCGGAGGTGCCGGAGTAACGGTACTTGGATCGGTTGAACCGGAGGACGTACGACTACTTCCTCTACGTTGCGTCAACGCTTCCGCTTCGGTCTACGAGGGTACGTAGACGACACTCTCCCCTCGTTGCTATATCATCACCATGATCTTGCGTGTGCGTAGGAAAATTTTGAAATTACTACGTTCCCCAACAGTGGCATCCGAGCCTAGGTTTTATGCGTTGATGTTATATGCACGAGTAGAACACAAGTGAGTTGTGGACGATATAAGTCATACTGCCTACCAGCATGTCATACTTTGGTTCAGCGGTATTGTGAGATGAAGCGGCCCGGACCAACATTACGCGTACGCTTACGCGAGACTGGTTTCACCGTTACGAGCACTCGTGCTTAAAGGTGGCTGGCGGGTGTCTGTCTCTCTCACTTTAGTTGAACCGAGTGTGGCTACGCCCGGTCCTTGTGAAGGTTAAAACGGAGTCTATTTGACAAACTATCGTTGTGGTTTTGATGCGTAGGTGAGATTGGTTCTTGCTTAAGCCCGTAGCAGCCACGTAAAATTTGCAACAACAAAGTAGAGGACGTCTAACTTGTTTTTGCAGGGCATGTTGTGATGTGATATGGCCAAGACATGATGCTATATTTTATTGTATGAGATGATCATGTTTTGTAACCGAAGTTATCGGCAACTGGCAGGAGCCATATGGTTGTCGCTTCATTGTATGAAATGCAAACGCCCTGTAATTGCTTTACTTTATCACTAAGCGGTAGCGATAGTCGTAGAAGCAATAGATGGCGTAACGACAACGATGCTACGATGGAGATCAAGGTGTCGCGCCAGTGACGATGGTGATCACGACGGTGCTTCGAAGATGGAGATCACAAGCACAAGATGATGATGGCCATATCATATCACTTATATTGATTGCATGTGATGTTTATCCTTTATGCATCTTATCTTGCTTTGATTGACGGTAGCATTTTAAGATGATCTCTCACTAATTATCAAGAAGTGTTCTCCCTGAGTATGCACCGTTGCGAAAGTTCTTCGTGCTGAGACACCACGTGATGATCGGGTGTGACAGGCTCTACGTTCAAATACAACGGGTGCAAAACAGTTGCACATGCGGAATACTCAGGTTATACTTGACGAGCCTAGCATATACAGATATGGCCTCGGAACACGAGGACCGAAAGGTCGAGCTTGAATCATATAGTAGATATGATCAACATAGAGATGTTCACCATTGAAACTACTCCATCTCACGTGATGATCGGACATGGTTTAGTTGATTTGGATCACGTAATCACTTAGATGACTAGAGAGATGTCTGTCTAAGTGGGAGTTCTTTAGTAATATGATTAATTGAACTTAAATTTATCATGAACTTAGTACCTGATAGTATTTTGCTTGTCTATGTGTGTTTGTAGATAGATGGCTCGTGCTGTTGTTCCGTTGAATTTTAATGCGTTCCTTGAGAAAGCAAAGTTGAAAGATGATGGTAGCAATTACACGGACTGGGTCCGTAACCTGAGGATTATCCTCATTGCTGCACAGAAGAGTTACGTCCTGGAAGCACCACTGGGTGCCAGGCCTGCTGCTGATGCAACTGACGACGTTAAGAACGTGTGGCAGAGCAAAGCTGATGACTACTCTATAGTTCAGTGTGCCATGCTTTACGGCTTAGAACCGGGTCTTCAACGACATTTTGAACGTCATGGGGCATATGAGATGTTCCAGGAGTTGAAGTTAATATTTCAAGCAAATGCCCGGATTGAGAGATATGAAGTCTCCAATAAGTTCTACAACTGCAAAATGGAGGAGAACAGTTCTGTCAGTGAGCATATACTCAAAATGTTTGGGTATAATAATCACTTGATTCAACTGGGAGTTAATCTTCCGGATGATAGCGTCATTGACAGAATTCTCCAATCACTGCCACCAAGCTACAAGAGCTTTGTGATGAACTATAATATGCAAGGGATGAACAAGACTATTCCCGAGCTCTTCGCGATGCTGAAAGCCGCGGAGGTAGAAATAAAAAAGGAGCATCAAGTGTTGATGGTCAACAAGACCACTGGTTTCAAGAAAAGGGGCAAAGGGAAGAAGAAGGGGAACTTCAAAAGGAACGGCAAACAAGTTGCTGCTCAAGTGAAGAAACCCAAGTCTGGACCTAAGCCTGAAACTGAGTGCTTCTACTGCAAGCAGACTGGACACTGGAAGCGGAACTGCCCCAAGTATTTGGCGGATAAGAAGGATGGCAAAGTGAACAAAGGTATATGTGATATACATGTTATTGATGTGTACCTTACTAATGCTCGCAGTAGCACCTGGGTATTTGATACTGGTTCTGTTGCTAACATTTGCAACTCGAAACAGGGACTACGGATTAAGCGTAGATTAGCTAAGGACGAGGTGACGATGCGTGTGGGAAATGGTTCCAAAGTCAATGTGATCGCGGTCGGCACGCTACCTCTACATCTACCATCGGGATTAGTTTTAGACCTGAATAATTGTTATTTGGTGCCTGCGTTGAGCATGAACATTATATCTGGATCTTGTTTAATGCGAGACGGTTATTCATTTAAATCAGAGAATAATGGTTGTTCTATTTATATGAGTAATATCTTTTATGGTCATGCACCCTTGAAGAGTGGTCTATTTTTATTAAATCTCGATAGTAGTGATACACATATTCATAATGTTGAAGCCAAAAGATGCAGAGTTGATAATGATAGTGCAACATATTTGTGGCACTGCCGTTTAGGTCATATCGGTGTAAAACGCATGAAGAAACTCCATACTGATGGACTTCTGGAATCACTTGATTATGAATCACTTGGTACTTGCGAACCGTGCCTCATGGGCAAGATGACCAAAACACCGTTCTCCGGATCTATGGAGAGAGCAACAGATTTGTTGGAAATCATACATACAGATGTATGTGGTCCGATGAATGTTGAGGCTCGTGGTGGATATCGTTATTTCCTCACCTTCACAGATGATTTGAGCAGATATGGGTATATCTACTTGATGAAGCACAAGTCTGAAACATTTGAAAAGTTCAAAGAATTTCAGAGTGAAGTAGAAAATCATCGTAACAAGAAAATAAAAGTTTCTACGATCTGATCGTGGAGGAGAATATTTGAGTTACGAGTTTGGTTTACATTTGAAACAATGTGGAATAGTTTCGCAACTCACGCCACCTGGAACACCACAGCGAAATGGTGTGTCCGAACGTCGTAATCGTACTTTACTTGATATGGTGCGATCTATGATGTCTCTTACCGATTTACCGCTATCGTTTTGGGGTTATGCTTTAGAGACGGCCGCATTCACGTTAAATAGGGCACCATCAAAATCCGTTGAGACGACACCTTATGAACTGTGGTTTGGCAAGAAACCAAAGTTGTCGTTTCTCAAAGTTTGGGGCTGCGATGCTTATGTGAAGGAACTTCAACCAGATAAGCTCGAACCCAAATCGGAGAAATGTGTCTTCATAGGATACCCAAAGGAGACAATTTGGTACACCTTCTATCACAGATCTGAAGGCAAGATTTTCGTTGCTAAAATCGGATCCTTTCTAGAGAAGGAGTTTCTCTCGAAAGAAGTGAGTGGGAGGAAAGTAGAACTTGATGAGATAACTGTATCTACTCCCTTATTGGAAAGTAGTTCATCACAAGAACCGGTTCCTGTGACAACTACACCAATTAGTGAGGAAGCTAATGATATTGATCATGAAACTTCAGATCAAGTTTCTACTGAACCTCGTAGGTCTACCAGAGTAAGATCCGCACCAGAGTGGTACGGAAATCCTATTCTGGAAGTCATGTTACTAGACCATGATGAACCTACGAACTATGAGGAAGCGATGATGATCCCAGATTCCGCAAAATGGCTAGAGGCCATGAAATCTGAGATATGATCCATGTATGAAAACAAAGTATGGACTTTGGTTGACTTGCCCGATGATCGGCAATCCATTGAGAATAAATGGATCTTTAAGAAGAAGACTGACGCTGATGGTAATGTTACTGTCTACAAAGCTCGACTTGTTGCAAAAGGTTTTCGACAAGTTCAAGGGGTTGACTACGATGAGACTTTCTCACCCGTAGCGATGCTTAAGTCTGTCCGAATCATGTTGGCTATTGCTGCATTTCATGATTATGAAATTTGGCAAATGGATGTCAAAACTGCATTCTTGAATGGATTTCTAGAAGAAGAGTTGTATATGATGCAACCTGAAGGTTTTGTTGATCCAAAAGGTGCTGACAAAGTGTGTAAGCTCCAACATTCCATTTATGGACTGGTGCAAGCATCTCGGAGTTGGAATAAACGTTTTGATAGTGTGATCAAAGCATATGGTTTTATACAGACTTTTCGAGAAGCCTGTATTTACAAGAAAGTGAGTGGGAGCTCTGTAGCATTTCTAGTTTTATATGTTGATGACATATTATTAATTGGAAATGATATAGAATTTCTGGATAGCATAAAGGGATACTTGAATAAAAGTTTTTCTATGAAAGACCTCGGTGAAGCTGCTTACATATTGGGCATCAAGATCTATAGAGATAGATCAAGACGCTTAATAGGACTTTCACAAAGTACATACCTTGACAAAATTTTGAAAAAGTTCAAAATGGATCAGGCAAAGAAAGGATTCTTGCCTGTGCTACAAGGTGTGAAGTTGAGTGAAACTCAATGCCCGACCACAGCAGAAGATAGAGAGAAAATGAAAGATGTTCCCTATGCTTCAGCCATAGGCTCTATCATGTATGAAATGCTGTGTACCAGACCTGACGTATGCTTAGCAATAAGCTTGGCAGGTAGGTACCAAAGTAATCCAGGAGTGGATCACTGGACAGCGGTCAAGAACATCTTGAAATACCTGAAAAGGACTAAGGATATGTTTCTCGTATATGGAGGTGACAAAGAGCTAGTCGTAAATGGTTACGTCAATGCAAGCTTTGACACTGATCCGGACGATTCTAAATCGCAGACCGGATACGTGTTTTTATTAAACGGTGGAGCTGTAAGTTGGTGCAGTTCTAAACAAAGCGTCGTGGCGGGATCTACATGTGAAGCGGAGTACATAGCTGCTTCTGAAGCAGCAAATGAAGGAGTCTGGATGAAGGAGTTCATTTCCGATCTAGGTGTCAAACCTAGTGCATCGGGACCAATGAAGATCTTCTGTGACAATACTGGTGCAATTGCCTTGGCAAAGGAATCCAGATTTCACAAGAGGACCAAGCACATCAAGAGACGCTTCAATTCCATTCGGGACCAAGTCCAAGTGGGAGACATAGAGATTTGCAAGATACATACGGATCTGAATGTTGCAGACCCGTTGACTAAGCCTCTCTCACGAGCAAAACATGATCAGCACCAAGACTCCATGGGTGTTAGAATCATTACTATGTAATCTAGATTATTGACTCTAGTGCAAGTGGGAGACTGAAGGAAATATGCCCTAGAGGCAATAATAAAGTTATTATTTATTTCCTCATATCATGATAAATGTTTATTATTCATGCTAGAATTGTATTAACCGGAAACATGATACATGTGTGAATACATAGACAAACATATAGTCACTAGTATGCCTCTACTTGACTAGCTCATTAATCAAAGATGGTTATGTTTCCTAACCATAGACATGTGTTGTCATTTGATTAATGGGATCACATCATTAGGAGAATGAGGTGATTGACATGACCCATCCCGTTAGCTTAGCACTTGATCGTTTAGTATTCTGCTATTGCTTCCTTCATGACTTATACATGTTCCTGTAACTATGAGAATTGTGTAACTCCCGTTTACCGGAGGAACACTTTGGGTAATACCAAACGTCACAACGTAACTGGGTGATTATAAAGGAGTACTACAGGTGTCTCCGAAGGTACATGTTGAGTTAGCATAATTCGAGATTAGGTTTTGTCACTCCGATTGTCGGAGAGGTATCTCTGGGCCCTCTCGGCAATACTCATCACCTAAGCCTTGCAAGCATGTAACTAATGAGTTAGTTATAAGATGAAGTATTACAGAACGAGTAAAGAGACTTGTCGATAACGAGATTGAACTAGGTATTGGATACCGACGATCGAATCTCGGACAAGTAACATACCGATGACAAAGGGAACAACGTATGTTGTTATGCGGTTTGACCGATAAAGATCTTCGTAGAATATGTAGGAACCAATATGGGCATCCAGGTCCCGCTATTGGTTATTGACCAGAGATGTGTCTCAGTCATGTCTACATCGTTCTCGAACCGTAGGGTCCGCACGCTTAAGGTTTCGATGACAGTTATATTATGAGTTTATGTATTTTGATGTACCGAAGGTTGTTCGGAGTCCCGGATATGATTACGAACATGACGAGGAGTCTCGAAATGGTCGAGACATAAATATTGATATATTGGACGGATATATTTGGACACCGAAAAGGTTCCGGAGAAGTTTGGAGCCCCGGGAGGTTACCGGAACCCCCCGGGAGGTATATGGGCCTTATTGGGCCCATGTAGGAGGAAGAGAGAAGGAGCAAGGGAAGGGGGCGCGCCCCCCCAAGCCCAATCCGAATTGGGGAGGGGGGCCGGCCCCCCCTTTCCTTTCTCCTTCCCCCTCTTCCTATTACTACTACTAGTACTACTTCCTAATACTAGTACTCTTTCCTTCCCCCTCCAAATAAGATAAGGAAAAGAGAGGGAAACCTACTTAGAGTAGGTTTCCCCCTCCTCATGGCGCGCCCCCCTTGGGCCGGCCACCTCCTCCCTCCCTCCTTTATATACGGGGGTAGGGGGGCACCCTAGAACACACAAGTTGATCATTGATCGTTCCTTAGCCGTGTACGGTGCCCCCCTCCACGATATTACACCTCGGTCATATTGTAGCAGTGCTTAGGCGAAGCCCTGCAACAGGAGAACATCAAGATCGTCACCATGCCGTCGTGCTGACGGAACTCCCCCTCGGCGCCTCTGCTGGATCGGAGATCGAGGGTGCGTCATCGAGCTGTACGCGTGTCAAGAACTCGGAGGTGCCGGAGTAACGGTACTTGGATCGGTTGAACCGGAGGACGTACGACTACTTCCTCTACGTTGCGTCAACACTTCCGCTTCGGTCTACGAGGGTACGTAGACGACACTCTCCCCTCGTTGCTATATTATCACCATGATCTTGCGTGTGCGTAGGAAAATTTTGAAATTACTACGTTCCCCAACAGTTACCTCGTTGGCAGAGCCTTCAGTTGCGTCAGAATGTTCGATGTCAGGTGGTGCGGCTGGGTCCGGATTGTTATTTCCGGATTCCCCTTCCCACTGTACGGATGGCTTGAATAGCCTCTCCAAGAAAATGTTGGGGGGGACTGCATCGCCTTTGCGCTGATGCATGCCAAGACGTCTGCTGCCTGATTGTTTTCCCAGGCTATATGGTGAAATTCGAGCCCTTCGAACCGAGCTGACATTTTTAGGACGGCATTGCGATAAGCTGCCATTTTCGGATCTTTGGCATCAAAGTCTCCATTTATTTGGGATATCGCGAGGTTCGAATCCCCACACACATCTAGGCGTTGAATGCCCATGGAGACTGCCATCCGGAGACCATGTAGAAGGGCCTCGTATTCGGCTGCATTGTTGGAGTCCGTATACATTATCTGGAGTACATATTGAACTGTATCTCCTATTGGGGATGTCAGAACGACGCCAGCCCCCAGACTCGCTAGCATTTTGGAGCCATCGAAGTGCATGATCTAGTTGGAATATGTGTTGTACTCTTTAGGGAGTTCGGCTTCAGTCCATTCCGCGACAAAGTCGGCCAAAACTTGCGACTTGATAGCTCGCCGTGGCTTATAGGTTATGTCGAACCGGAGGAGCTCAATGGCCCATTTGGCAATCTGTCCCGTCGCGTCGCGGTTGTTTATAATATCATTAAGAGGTACTTCGGAGGCTACTGTTATTGAACACTCTTGAAAGTAGTGTTGTAGCTTCCGAGACGCCATGAACACTGCGTACGATATCTTTTGGTAATGCGGGTACCGGGATTTGCATGGAGTGAGGACAGTGGACACGTAGTAGACTGGTTTCTGGATAGGGAATTTGTGTCCATCAGTTTCTCGTTCGACGACAAGCACTGCGCTTACAACTTGATGAGTTACCGCAATGTATAACAACATTGGTTCACCGATGTTAGGCGCGACCAGGACTGGGTTTGTTGCCAATATGGCTTTTATTTCTTCTAGTCCGGCCGGGGCGGCATCCGTCCACTCGAAGTGTTCGGTGTGCCGGAGGAGGCGATAAAGGGGTAATGCTTTTTCTCCCAAGTGGGAGATGAAGCGGCTTAGAACCGCCACGCATCCAGTCAATTTTTGTATTTGTTTGAGGTCCTTTGGAATGTCCAATTGTGACAGAGCTCGGATCTTGGCTGGGTTTGCTTCAATTCCTCTAACATATACAATGAAGCCCAGGAGCTTTCCGGCTGGTACGCCGAAAACGCATTTTTCCGGGTTAAGCTTGATGTCATATGTTCGGAGGTTATCGAACGTGAGCCTCAAGTCGTCTACTAGAGTTTCGACATGCTTGGTTTTGACGACCACATCATCTACGTATGCTTCAACTGTTTTGCCGATCTGGATGGCCAGACATGTCTGGATCATGCGCTGATATGTTGCGCCGGCGTTTTTTAGCCAGAAGGGCATTGTGTTGAAGCAGAATGGGACATATGGGGTGATAAATGCCGTCGCGGCTTGGTCTGGCTCTGCCATCTTAATTTGGTGGTAGCCAGAGTATTCGCCGAGGAAACACAATGAATCGTGTCCTGCAGTAGCGTTGATGATTTGATCAATGCGGGGGAGGGGGGAGGGATCCTTTGGGCAAGCCTTGTTGAGGTCTTTAAAATCGACGCATCAGCGCCAGGATTTGTCCTTCTTTGTTACCATCACCAGGTTTGCTAGCCAGTCCGGATGTTTTATATCTCTGATGAATTCGGCTTCCAGTAGTTTGGCTAGCTCCTCTCCCATGGCTTGTCTCTTAGGTTCAGAGAAACGCCGAAGAGCCTGCTTAATAGGCTTGAATCCTTTTAGGATGTTCAGGCTGTGCTCGGCCAGCCTGCGTGGGATTCCTGGCATGTCTGAAGGGTGCCAGGCAAAGATGTCCCAATTTTCGCATAGGAATTCTCATAGTGCGGCGTCTACATCAGGGTTTAATTGTGCCCCGATGGAGGCCGTTTTTGTAGGGTCCATTGGATGGACTTGGAATTTGACTATTTCATCTGCCGGTTTAAAGAAGGTTGACTTGGATCTTTTGTCGAGTATCACATCGTCCCTGTCCACCATGGAGCGCAGCACAGTTAGTTCCTCGGCCGCTAGGGCTTCGGACAATGCCTCAAGGGCCAGTGCGGCTGTCTTGTTTTCGGCGCGGAGTGCTATGTCTGGGTCACTAGCGAGAGTGATGATTCCGTTGGGTCCAGGCATTTAAAGCTTCATGTACCCGTAATGGGATATAGCTTGAAAAATTGTGAATGCCTCTCGCCCTAACAGAGCGCGGTATCCGCTGCTGAACGGGGCCACTTGAAATGTGACCTCCTCGGATCTGTAATTATCCGGCGTGCCGAACACCACATCCAGTGTGATTTTTCCTGTACATCATGCTTCCCGACTAGGGATTATTCCTGTAAAGGTTGTGTTGCTTCGCTCAATGCGGCTCCAGTCTATTTACATTTTTCGAAGGGTTTCCTCATACATGAGGTTCAATCCGCCGCCGCCGTCTATGAGTACCTTGGTAAGCCGAAAGCCGTCCACTATCGGAATGAGGACCAATGCGGCTGGTGCTCGGGCTGTTCGGAATTTAGGTTCGTCACTGGCGTTAAAGGTAATAGCTGTGTCACTCCATGGGTTTATTGTTGCTACCTGGTAGACTTCGGTAAGGCTGCGGAGTGTTCATTTCCGCATGTTGTTTGATGCGAAAATCTCGAAGACTGTTGATACTGTACTGGTATTCCTGGGGTGATGTTCTGCGGATTCTGGAGTTAGAAGCTCCTCGCCACTTCTGACCACCTGCCGGAGTATCCAACATGCTCTAAGGCTATGAGTTGGTGTGACACCCTCTGTACTATGAATTTTACAGGGTCCATTGAGCCATCCCTTCAGTACGGTTCCATACCCTATAGAGGGTTTTTGTTTTTTGTTGTTTGGCCCAGGTGCCTGGCGATAATGCGCCCTTTTATTTCGGACTGGGATTGTATTCGGAGCCGGATTGTCCCAGAATTTTATTTCAGTTTTCTGAACGCTTTCTGTTGCACAGTATTTTCGTACTATGGATGTCAAGTCAGCGAAGCGTGTAATTTCACGGCGACTTATAGCATTGAGGATCCCGATGTCCGTAAAATTATTGCAGAAGAATGAAATTGCATCCTCCTCGCGGCAGTCCTCTATCCTGTTCATAACCAGGAGGAATCTGGCCCAGTAATGGTGTACTGTTTCTGTTGGCTCTTGCCAAATTTGTGATAGATCCCTTATATTTGGGTGGGCGGATGGAGTTAAATCCGGAACCTCGCCCAATCTGAGACTCAAGGGCCGAGAAGTTTCCGAACTCGGAGGCTTGTGTCCTTGGATGTTGTCCAATGAATCCGGCCCGCTGCCTGACTTTAGGTTCAGGGCTTGAGTGACGTCCTACCCTTGGCGGGTATACGGTCTGGAGGGGTCGGGAATCCGGACATATCTGGTCCTTAGGATGGGCGAAGATTCGCCGCATTGTTCCTCCACCACTTCGACGTGGTGGGTGACCTGGGGAGAGTCAATCTCTCTCGGATCGAGTTTAAGCCCAATCTGATCATAGTCTGTAGCGACTCCCAGGGCGGCGATGCGATCCAAGAGCCAGTTTAAGGAAGAGAGCTCCATCGGATCTAACTGCTCGGTGAGCTCCGAGTTGACGTGGAGATTGCTTTCGATGACCCGAGAGGTCATCGTTGGCGCGGCGGCCGAACAGGCGGTCATTAGAAAACCGCCTAGCCGGAGAGTTTGGCTGATAGCCAAAGCTCCTTTAGCAACATCGCCATCTTTAAAGACGGGGTGCGGCATCCTTCCTGATGGCGACGGCACAACGGAATGAAAGCACCAATGTTAGTGTCAAAACTGGCGGATCTCGGGTAGGGGGTCCCAAACTGTGCGTCTAGGCGGATGGTAACAGGAGACAAGGGACACGATGTTTTTACCCAGGTTCGGGCCCTCTAGATGGAGGTAAAACCCTACTCCTGCTTGATTAATATTGATGATATGGGTAGTGCAAGAGTTGATCTACCACGAGATCAGAGAGGCTAAACCCTAGAAGCTACCCTATGGTATGATTGTTGTTCGTCCTACGGACTAAATCTCTTCGGTTTATATAGACATCGGAGAGGGCTAGGGTTACACCGAGTCGGTTACAATGGGAGGAGATCTACATATTGTATCGCCAAGCTTGCCTTCCACGCCAAGGAAAGTCCTATCTGGACACGGGACAAAGTCTTCAATCTTGTATCTTCATAGTCCGGGAGTCCGACCAAAGGTCATAGTCCGGTCATCCGGACACCCCCTAATCCGGAACTCCCTCAACAGGAAAAACATATATGCTTTTGTATGAAGTCCAGAAAAAAATACCTAGGTTGATGTCTAAAGCTATGGCAAGATATTTGGACGAGCAGATCTAAGTAACGAAATATATGTAAAGCTAATTCAGCAAATAAATTTGAGTGCTAAATTATGGCAGGCTGTTTCAGCAGTCAATGAGGCCGAGCACACAACCATCAAACTATCGAGGGCCATCGCAGCAACAAAGATTGAGTATAAACGGTGTAGAGCTATTTCACCTAACAGATTGGCTACTAGACCATGGAAATCTACGTCACAATAAATACATGGCAGGATATTTTAGCAACTAATCGGCCTTGGCATGCCATCTCAGCAAACTACTTCAGCAAACAATGAGATGAACAGCGTCTGTTAGCTAACAATCAGTGCTACACCGACATGAACGGGGCCTCAGTCTAGAATGCGTGTACCGTGGGAGAAGCTGACCGCCGTGCGTCTCCACACGAACGTCACCAGCGGTGGCGGCGCTGACCACCGTGCGCCTCCACAAGAACGTAGCCAGAGGTGGCGGCGTGGCTAGAGGACGGCAGTCTACGAGAGCGTACTATGGGAGCGAGAGGATCTCCGTGCATCCCCTCGACGAACCACGGCGCCGACGTATCGGCGCGGTGGGGA
>NC_041387.1:541028034-541085544 GCF_002162155.2 Triticum dicoccoides | reverse complement strand
AGGGCGGTTGAATCGAATTTGGTGGGAATTTTTGTGTGTGTGGGGGGGAGGATTTTCACGCGGTGGGCGGGGGGAGTTTGGGCATGGTCGGTTTCTCCAAGTGCAGTCCCACGTGTCAGTGAAGAGGCAAGCTGAAGCGCGTTCCGTTTGCGTGAGCCGTGTGCAGGACCAAATGTGTGTGGGGTGCAATGCGACTGCGACAGGAGTGCTGTGAGTGTACCGCCTTTTTTCCATTTAAACTAGGTGCTTCGCCCCCTCAAAACAAAAAATGTTGCTTCGCGCGATCCATCGATACTACTACTAGTAATCCGGTAATCCCGACTAAAACGGCACGACCGGGTCTTTTCCCGCGCGATATGCTGGGAGGTTGGCTTAGTTGGGTTTTTTTGATTTGTCTCGGTTCAATAAAAAGCAGAGTTGGTGATGATGGTGTGCCTGTCATCCTACAATATAGGCCGTCCGATCTATATCTAATGGATAGGAAGGAAACTATGACAATTTACCCGCACTCCTCTCCACATTTGCAGATAAGGCTTTCCCTCGTTCATCCTTTTCTCCCACAAGATCTTGATCTTCCGTGCAACGCACGAGCATCTTGCTAGTACTCCTAAAATATGTATATTATTGTGAAAGTTCATATACACCGGCCGAGATTAATGCAAACATGGTAGATTTTCATTACATTTCAAACTTTTATAGGACAGAAAAATAAAAGAAACCCGACCCTAAACCTATTCTACGGCAGCTACCGACATCCTCCATCTGTGATCTCTATGTACGGGGGCGGGGTTCAAGACCCGTGAAGTGAAGGTGCGGTCTCCGGCGAGGAACAGTAGAGCACGGGATATGGACCGGCCAGTTGGCACACCATGCCCTGCCACCTCCCATGCCCTACTCATCCTCAGAGGAGTCCCCGACCTCGGCGGTGCCGGACTTTGGACGGCGGCAAGTAGGACGCGTGGCTGATGGTGCTCCCATCGCCGGCCCCCAGCATGGCCACCGCTTGTGCGGTCGCGTCCGCATCCGGCTACGCCTCTATTGTGTTGCGAGAGGCGACTTGAGCAAGGGCAGCAACCTCGAGTTTCATCCCCGAAGACAAGCACTCCCGCAGAGCGTTCGCACTTGCGGTCATGGCGGATGTGGTGCCAGGTAGGAGGACGATGCGCTATGGTGTGGAGGTTAGCTGGGCGTTGCCGCTTTAAGTAGCGCATTCCGGTGAGGCCAAGCATCCGGGTGCGTCATTAAGTCGCCGGAGTTGGTTCCTCGGGCACCGAGCCTCTTAACAACGACATACGAACGGACGACACGAATTCGGGCAGCTGGCGCCGGCTGGGAACACACCGCACGATGGCGCGACGGACGAGGGCTTTGGTGTGCCAGGGTAGTCAGCTGCGGTCGTGGCGACGTTGGAGATGCCCTTTGCTCAAATGCGATCCCCGCATGTCATTGGGCCAGCTCCTCCATTGGACTAGTCTGCGCTACGTCGTCCCGACGGGTGTGCCCCACATGTCGGTTTCCCTGTTTTCCCGGTCATATTCGAGCGTCAGTGCTCCGCCTTGCGCATTAGGCCTTTCACTATGTAGGCCAAGCAAGACAACTTATTGTTTATTTGAGCCGGTCAAGTGTAATCATGTGGCGTTTACTTATTTCTCATTCCTCTCCAACCCTCTTCTCCATCGATCATGTCGCCCTTCAGTCGAGTCCATCCTCCCGCATGCCTCATTTGAACATTCCGCTGAGTATCATTCGCATGTACCCACCCTAGTCCTCTTTCAATAGATCTCCGGACCCCGAGATGAAATCGAGAGGGAACAAGTGGGGGCACGTGATACCTAAGGCGGATTCAAAATTTTGAACCGGTGATCATAGCATCCGCAAATCATATATAAAGGGTATTCAATGTTCGTTTCGTTTTTGAATGTACAATATAATCCCTCCTATCCTTTCTACTTTACATATAAGTTTTATGTGTAGGCAAAGTATCTCTACTATAATAAAAAAGGTATCAACATTCAACAATGCCCAATCAATATTGTTAGATTCGTACATACTCCTAGATTTGTACTCGAAATGGTTTCCAATTTGACTATTGACAAGATTAATAGTACTCCTTTCACATAGGTGAGTAAGTCATCTTAGGCTGTGCACCATGACCAAGGAGGAGGGGAAAATGTGAGACATTAATGTTTATTTGCTAATTAATAGTATTGCATGCAATGAACTGACCACTGCATGTCATGTTTGATAGTCTCAGGTCATTAAAAGCATGCACACCCTCATCTCTTATTGGTTGATATGTCAAAAACAAGAAACGAGGTAGAAGTTAATGCACCGCGCCTACGTGTTTTGGGATTATTTTGTTTTCGTAAGATGACTTACACACCTAGACGGAGGGAGTACATGAGATGTATAATGTGAAAATTATATCAGTGGAAACTCCTTTCACATACAAAATTGACCGTATGCTTTGTGTAATTTGCATGTCATATATTATTACTCTAACATTTGGTCAAGTTAGCCTCGAAAAACGCATTAGACCCTGTATGCTTTGTGTAAGTTGCATGTCATATATTATTACTCTAACATTTGTGTAAGTTGCATGTCATATATTATTACTCTAACATTTGGTCAAAGTAGTATAGTGGAAGTGGATCCTCTGACGTAGGTATCCCTTGCCTTACCCTCCCTTTCGGTCACTTACTGGCGGACCCCATGCTTGTTAGGCCCCGCATGTCAACTCAATGGGTTCGGCCACGTCAGGGGATCCTCATCCGTAGTATACTCCCTCTGTTTTTATTTACTCTGCATAGAACGGAGGGAGTGGTGGTATAATAAATGACGCGGGCGGGGGAGGGGGAGGGGGAGGGACGTCGGTTTGCTCTCAACTGCGGTCCCACAAGCGAGCAAAAACGCAAGACAAAGCGTGGCCCTTTCGGTGAGCGACGTGGAGGGTCCAGCGTGCCGGGCTGCAATGCGAACGCGACAAGAGCGATGTACAGTCAAAACCGATTGACCGGTCATCACCAGAACCACTATTCACACCAGAACCTTCGCTGCTCGTCCTACACCAGCCACTGCCCTAAAACCACACCAAATCTCCAGCCCATTCCCCCACCTTTCGATCCCCTAGCCCGCATCAAGCGTCCCCTAGTTCACCGGAAAGCCATGGTGCGCCGCAAGATAACTTACTACAAGATGCTGACACCGGAGCACCGCGCGGAAATCACGGCGGCGGTCGGCACCACAGACCTCCGTTCCCAAGCTCGCTTTGCGGCGGGCCAATCCCCGAGTTCTCTGGAGCCACGCTACAAGGAGGAGGAAGCTGATCCAATGTTCACTACGGAGGTCGCGGCGCAGAAGGCCCCCGATGGGTATGAGACGATGGACGTCGACTTCATGCCGGCGTTCGAGTCCGCCATGGTGCAAGTGGACCAGCGGTTCAACATGGCGATACTAAAGGAGGACCGGGCGGCAGAGACTCAACTCGACGCGGAGCGTGCGCATGCCGCTGCCATCGAGGCTCTCCTGCAGGCGGAACCGGATGTCGTGGATGTGAACTGGGCGGCGGAGGCTCAACTTGAGGTGGAGCGCGCGGATGCCGCTGCCATCGAGGCCCTCCTACAGGCGGAACCGGACGTCCTGGACATGAACCAGGCACCAGAGGCTCGACTCGACGCAGAGCGTGCGGATGCCTCTCTCATCGACGCCTTCCTGCAGGTGGAACCATAAGTCCTGGACTTGAACTGGGCGGCGGAGGCTTGACTCGACGCGGAGCGCGCGAATGCCGCTGCCATCGAGGCCCTCCTTCAGGCGGAACCGGACGTCCTCGACTTGAATCGGGTTGTGCTCTCATCCGTGCAGAGCGCCCACACGCTCCGCTTGAACGAGTAGCTGGAGGCCGAGGACAACCACGGTGCGGAGACACATGTCGACAGCGACGGCTGGTTCGCGCCGACAGCCAAGGACGACGAGGCCGTCTCTTTCCGCGAGCAGTGATAGTTTTTCTTTATGTTGTTGTTTTTATGGATTTTTGCTGTGTAAAAACATACTATTTGTTATGCAAGTCGCCTGACTTGGGCAGTCTACCATTTCAGGCGGTTGGATGAATATTCTACGTCTCCTAACCCTTCTTTCCTTCTTCCTCACCTCTTCTTCTTCCCCAACAGACCACCGCACGGGCCGTACGGATACTCCCCAACATGCGGTTGGATAAACATACTCTATGAACGAAAATTATGTGTCAGCGATAGGATGGCTGAGTTTGGTTTGTTCACATGCGACAACACGTGTCACTGAGGGTGCATTCCCTTGGTTGGGTTTGCGGCGTGCAGGAGCGACTGTGTGAGGGTGCGGTGTGACCGCGGCGTGCAGGAGCGACCGTGTGAGGGTGCGGTGCGACCGCGATAGCCGTGCGCAAGTGTACCTCCTTCTCATTTTGAAAACTTTAGGAAAGCTTGGCAAAAATGTGTGGCAAAATTTGGCAATGCAAGGCCTAGACCCAAACAGGATAAGTACGTACGTACTAGGAGTACTAGTGTTAAAAAAGAAAGGCGGGGTTTTCCTTCAATACAAATCCTCGTTTCACGTGTCAATTAATTCATATTTTTTCTCAAAAGACCAAAGAGCTAACCATCTCACTCCTCATCGCTTGATTAATGCAGCGCCATGCAAACGAACCTTCTCACTTCCGCATGCATGTAGGGGATATTAATGTCCTTGGTTGCTAACCCCATCAATTTTGCCTCGATTAGTGTTAGTGGCCCTTTGCAAATTGTAATTTTGATATACTGGCCTTGTGTACAAAAAAAATGGAGGTAGTAACTATATTTGAATTCCTTGCCCATTGCGGTGACGTCGACGATTTTTTTTGTGGTTTGGCGAAGTGCGTTCGATGAAGAACACCATTGAGGGAGACCACGGTAGGTCATTCGCAAGTGCCGCCTGCAGCCGAGACAACCGCCTTATTTGCATCCAGGAAGTCCTTTACTAGTACTACTACTAGGAGTACTAGTGCGGTGAGATGGTTTCTCGAAGAAGACGATGGAGAAGCGGAGTCATCGAAGAGTGAAATGATGGTTGTTTCGTCCGTGCTTTGTGATTTGACGCCTCACTTCTTTGTGATTTGTGATAGAAGGGACAGGGGAGTAGACTATGTGCTCTATACTGTACTACATGTGTCCAAGCATGGGAGAAAGAGGAGAGACGTTGCATTTTTCTTTTCCTTCAATCAATCAAACACGGAGTTCGGTTCCATCTTTTTGGCTTTGGCAACACCGTCCACAAAGGTTCCCACGATGCCAAAAGCTATTTTCACATTTGGCTACACATTGTGGATGCCCTTAACCGTACCACTTGGTTTTGCTCTTGTGTGCTATCTATACAAATCCCAATTATATTGATCTAAAAATTATAGATGTTGGTATTCTGGGAACAGGGGTCCCCAGACTTGCCTGCCTGCGGCCTGCGGCGCGGCTCGAGGGGCGGCCCAGCATGGCCCATCTTCATCAACACGAGCTCAAGACCCTCGCGAGGGGCCAAGCCTCGCGGGGCGGACAAAAGGAGGCTTCCTCAGGCACGGCCTCATCAGGCTGACTCGCGAGGAGGTGGAGAGATCAAGGCGGGGTACCTCGCGAGGTGACCATGACGCAAGCCATGACGACCAAGGGCGCTAGGCGGGCGCCAGCCCGCACAGTGTCCTTCTTTCCCCTTTGGTGCAAAGGGAGCAAGCGCAGGCGAGAGCATCAAGCAAAGGCATCCATTTCGGTGCAACAAGACCAAGACCGTTGCAACGGCAGGATGGAGGTCATCGTGGAGCCCAGGAAGGCATCACCACCAGAGCCTTTGACAGGCGAGGACAAACTTTAGTCAGGATAAGTGTACTAGATGTTCCCCTTCAAAGTGGCCAATTGTTGGCGCCCTTCCCGCTCAATATTTGGGAAGTGGCCCAGGGCCTTTGCCTGTAAATAGGACTAGCAACCCCCAGGGTAGAGGCATCAAAAGAGGGAGCGACTGAACTCCTCCTAGCAATTCATCGCACCAGCCAAGAACAGACCCTCGCGAGGCTGTTCTTCCTTGTACTGTTCATCATCAGCCCAAGAGGCAGTCCACCACACCACAAACTAGAGTAGGGTATTACACCACAATGGTGGCCCGAACTAGTATAAACCCTGTGTCTCTTGTGTTGTTCCCTTTCGTAGCTTAGATCCTAGCAAGGCGGCGAAGTGCAGGTAGGCAGAAGGCCAAATCTCCGAGCGCACCCCAGTGTTTGAATCTGTAGGGTCTGCCGGAGCCCGAAATCCGACATTTGGCGCGCCAGGTAGGGGTGCGCTAGAGCTTCTCCTTTCGCCAACCCGCTCTCCGCCGACACCACGACTCGCCCTGCGATGAGCGGTGCGCCGTCCGCTCCGGTCGTCGCAGCCCTCCTAGGCGGCTCGTAGGCACCACCTTCGGGCCGCCACATCAAGCCATTCGTCCGCCAGGTCGGCACCGTTTTCACGCGGCAGGGGGCTCCCTCAGGTCGGTCGGCGCCCAAGGCCGATCTGTCCTTTAGCTCAAAGGACCACCCCTCCAATTCTGCCTGCTCAGGCGCGCTCCCGATGTTGTGCACTCCCACCATCTACCAAGTGGCCGTCACCAGGACTCTCATCGACGGCAGCTCGGGCCTCAGCATGCTCTCGATTGAAGCTTTCAACCTCCTCCACATACCACCAGAGCGGCTTCGGCCCAGCCGGCCCTTCTTGGGCGTCGGGGACGGGGCCACTAGCTCCCTGGGATAGATCCGTCTCCCGGTAACCTTTGGCACCTACGACAACTTCCGCACGGAGCTGATCGATTTTGACATCGCCCCCATCGGCCTCCCATACAACGCCATCCTCGGCTACCCGGCGCTGGCCCGGTTCATGGCTACAACGCACCCGGCGTACAACCTCATGAAAATGCTCGGGAGCAGCGGCGTCCTTACCGTGTGCGGAGACACCGGAGATGCGCTGCAAGTGCTCAAGCTTGCCTTCAAGACGGCGCGTCGGCGCAACCCGTCGACTCGCACGCCCCTGAGCCCAAGGGGGCTGCCCAGCCAAGAAGAAGCTGTTGTTCACCCAAGACAAGGCAGAAACCAAGCAGATGCTGGTTGACAAGGACAGATCAACTGACGCCACCTTCACCATAGGCGCCAACCTCGAGCCTGAGCAGGAGGAGGCCCTGGTCAAGTTCCTGCGCGCGAACAAGAAGGTATTCGCATGGGAGCCCGATCAGCTGGCGGGGATCCCAAGGGGTGTAATCGAGCACCACCTCAATGTGTGCCCCAATGTCCGACCCGTGAAGCAGAAGGCAAGACGGCAGTCCACGGAAAAGCAGGCTTTCATCGTCCAAGAGACCCACAAGTTGGAAGCTATAGGGGTCATTCGCGAGGTCCGATACCCGGATTGGTTGGCCAACCCGGTCGTTGTACCGAAGAAAGGAGGGAAGGAACGTATGTGCGTCGACTTCACCAATCTCAACAAGGCCTGCCCACAAGATCCATTCCTGCTCCCCCGCATCGATCAGATCGTCGACTCCACCGCGGAGTGCGACCTGTTGTGTTTCTTGGATGCCTTCTCTGGGTATCACCAGATCAAGATGGCGGTAGAAGATGTGGAAAAATGGCCTTTCTAACCCCGTGTGGGGTGTATTGCTACACGTGCATGCCGTTCAGGTTGCGCAATGCAAGGGCGACCTTCCAGCGGCTGATGCACATCGCCTTGGGCCCATAGCTTGGGAAAAACCTTGAGGCTTATGTCGATGATATTGTGGTAAAGTCTCACGAGGCAAAGACCCTGATACAAGACCTGGAGGAAACCTTCACGAGCCTCGACGCCGTGAGCCTGCGGCTCAACCCCATAGAAGTGCGTGTTTGGGGTTCCCTCAGGCAAGCTCTTGGGCTTCCTCGTGTCCCACCGGGGCATTGAGGCTAACCCGGAAAAGGTCAAGGCGGCCGAGGACATGAGCCCACCAAAGACCCTCAGAGAAATGCAGAAGCTCACTGGGTGCGTGACAGCACTGGGACGCTTCATCTCCAAGCTGGGGGAGTGAGCGCTGCCTTTCTTCCAGCTGATGAAGAAAAAGGGACCCTTTGAATGGACTGAAGAGGCAGACAAGGCGTTCCAAGACCTCAAGAGGTACCTAACCAGCCCTCCGGTGATGGTGGCCCCGCGCCCTCAGGAGCCCCTGGTGCTTTACCTTGCATCCACTCCCTGCTCCGCCAGCGCAGCTCTGGTGGCGGTTAGGGAGGAGCGTCGGAACAAAGCCACGGCATTCGCCCGGGTTGGGGCAGAGCGTGAACAAGAAGGACCCACAAAGACCACCGCCACGGCCGAGAAGGATCTGCCGCCGCTGGGGAACACGCTCGAGACAGCGGGAACCCCTCCCCCTGGCGACCAGCCGCTGGGGGCTCCCCTGCCTCAGGAGGCACCACGATCTCCGGAGGGCGCCATCGACACCAGCACTCCCAACCAAGGTGAACATCCTGTGTACTTCATCAGCACAGTGTTGCGGGACGCAAGGGCGCGGTACCCCATGCCTCAGAAACTTCTCCTCGCACTACTGGTGGCCTTGCGCAAGCTACGGCATTATTTTCAGGGCCACCCCATCAAGATCGTCTCAGCGTACCCTTTGGAGAGGTTGCTCAGGAGCCCCAACTCAGTTGGAGGAGTCGCTGAGTGGAACATTGAACTACAAGCGTTTCAGCTTGAATTCAGCACAACCAGAGTCATCAAGGGGGCCGCCTTGGCAGATTTCATAGCAGAGTGGACAGAGGCGCCGGGACTAAAGGCTGATGAGGATCGATCCCTCTCCCCGGGAAGCGAGGCGCCGGACGGTTGGGTCATGTACTTCGACGGGGCGTTCTCCAAGCACGGCGCGAGGGCTGGTGCGGTGCTTATATCTCCTACCCAAGACAAGCTCTACTACGCCGTGCAGCTCTGTTTCCAACACTGGGAAAAGATCTCCAACAACATAGCAGAATATGAAGGCTTGATAGTAGGCCTGAAGGCCGCGGACGCCCTCGGAGTAAAACGTCTTACCATCAAGGGTGATTCACAACTCCTCGTCAACTTCTCCAACAAAGTATATGAGCCAAGGGATGAGCACATGGAAGCCTACCTTGCGGAGGTCCGCAGGATGGAGAAGCAGTTCTGGGGGCTGGAGTTACAACACGTGCCCCGTGGCACCAACCAGGAGGCCGACGACATCGCCAAACGAGCATCCAGGCGACTGCCTCAGGAGCCTGGCGTCTTTGAAGAGCGGCTCTTCAAGCCCTCAGCCACGCCATCACTGTCAAGCACGATGCAGCCTCGGGAGGAGCTCCCCCAGCCGCCAGCCTCGGGAGCCCCAGCCTATGGCCCGGCCTCAGGGGCACGTCTGCTCTTGACAATGGAGCCTCAGGAGGGGTGCTGGATCACGGAGCTCCGGAGCTATCTGACGCAAGGGATCTTGCCAGAGAAGGAGGAGGAAGCGGAGCGCGTGGCGCGACAGGCCACAGCATACTGCATCAGGGATGGGGAGCTCTACCAAAGGCGGCCGAATGATGTGTCCCTGCGCTGTATCTCCAAGGAGCAAGAGAAGGAACTGCTAGCGGATATACACGGTGGAGACTGTGGGCATCATTCGTCATCGCGGACCCTCGTTGGCAAGGCGTTCCACAGTGGGTTCTATTGGCCCACTGCACTCAATGATGCTGTCGAGCTGGTGAAGGCCTGCGAGGCCTGCCAGTTCCACACCAAGCAGATCCATCAGCCGGCTGGAGGGTTGCAGACTATACCTCTCTCATGGCCATTCGCAGTCTGGGGGCTGGACATCCTGGACCCATTTCCTCGGGCGCCAGGGGGCTATCGCTACCTCTACATCGCCGTGGACAAGTTCACCAAGTGGACTAAAGTGGAAGTTGTCTGCACCATCCCCGCAGGGTCTACGGTCAAGTTCATCAAGGGCATCGTGAACCGGTTCAGGGTACCGAACCGCATCATCACCGACAACGGTTCGCAGTTCACCAGTAATCTCTTCAAAACATACTGTGCTAACCTTGGAATGCTGATATGTTACGCTTCAGTGGCACACCCCCGGAGCAACGGTCAGGCCGAGCGGGCCAACGCGGAGGTCCTAAGGGGCCTCAAAACTAGGACGTTCAAGAAGAAGTTGGAGGCCGGCGGCCGAGGTTGGTACGATGAGCTTCAGTCCGTGTTGTGGTCCATCTGCACAACCGCGACCAAGCCAACCGGCGAGACCCCATTCTTCCTGGTCTATGGAGCTGAAGCGGTCCTCCCTCGCGAGGTCAGACGTTGTTCCGCACGGGTCCTGGCATTCGACGAGGCGCAGTAGGACGCCATCTGGGGGACGGACCTCGTGCTGGGGGAGGAGCGTCGCCGGGAAGCTGCGCTCCGAGCAGCAACATACCAACAAGCTCTACGACGATACCACTGCCGCAACATCCGGCCCAGGACACTCGAGGTAGGAGACCTCGTGCTCAGGCGGGTCCTCTCCAGGGAGGGGCTACATAAGCTCTCTCCCATGTGGGAGGGCCCGTTCAAGGTTGTTCATGTTTCCAGGCCCGGCTCCGCGCGCTTGGAGACTCAGGAGGGGGTGCCCATCCAGAACGAGTGGAACATCCAGCACCTCCGGAGATTTTACCCTTGAAAAGGCCTAGAGCCTGTGAAGAAGGCGAATGCCTGTGAATCTGTTGTGTTTGGGAAAAGGCACAGAGCCTGTGAAGAAGGCGAATGCCTGTGAAGCTGTTGCGTTTTGGAAAAGGCCCAGAGCCTGTGAAGAAGGCGAATGCCTGTGAAGCTGTTGCGTTTTGGAGAAGGCCCAGAGCCTGTGAAGAAGGCGGACGCCTGTGAAGTCTATCCTCACGAGAAAGGCCCATAGCCTGTGAAGAAGGCGAATGCCTGTGAAGCTGTTGCATTTTGGAAAAGGCCCAGAGCCTGTGAAGAAGGTGAATGCCTGTGAAGCCGTTGCGTTTTGGAGAAGGCCCAGAGCCCGTGAAGAAGGCGAACGCCTGTGAAGTCTATCCTCACGAGAAAGGCCCGGAGCCTGTGAAGAAGGCCAATGCCTGTGAAGCTCGCCGCCCGTGACACTCTCACATAATAATGAGTGGGGCTGTACACGCCCCGGAGTCTCAGGAGCGCCGGCCTCAGGCCCTGGGGCTCCCTCCCACGCCCAGTGGCAGCACTTAGCTCCACGCTGGTGAGAAGACGTCGAAGACTAGATTAGGTGCCGGACGCGGCTTTCTCATTTGCTTTCTGCAGTTGGCTGTTCATTCCCATTCGAGGTTTTGCTGAAGTTGTTGTCGTCTTTGGTTTGTGACCCTTTGCCTTTTTTCGCTCTCCTGCCCCGATTTCTCTCGCGCAAGTCTCGCGAGGGGGAACCGCGGGCACCCTCGCAAGCGTTTTCTGCCTTTAACGTTTGAGGCTACCCAACCCGGGTCCACTACAGGAGCACCCCTCCAGTCCGTGCCCCACGGGCATCGCCACACAAACACAGGGCCTGGGTCGATTGCCTCCACGGCTAAGGCCGAGAACTACCTCTCCAGACTAACCCCCGCAGGACCTGGAACATTCGGCAAAGCCTCGGCCTCGTGAAGCAAGAGTCGCGACAAGCCCCCCCCTGCGCACTGGCGTACGGCATAAGGGCACAAATACCAAAATAGTGGAAACAGTACAGTAATTAAACAACAATAGTCCCAGCACACCCTCGCGGGGCCCTACACTACTGTCTTTTTGCGCAGGGAAAGGGAAAACAAAACAGGCGCGACTCGCTCGGCATCAGCTCGCGAGGGGGACTCGAACTGCCTCCGAAGCTCAGGAGGACTCCGTCTCGCGCTTCACCGAGGCACGACGATAGGCAGGCCCGCTACCTCCCTCCAGGCGAGCGTGGCGGCACGGAGGCTGATCGCGGCCACCGCTGGAGGAGCCGCTGCTCGAAGAAGAACCGTCGAAGCTCGATGAACCTCGACCGCCACTGACCGCATGCGTGCTGTCATCTTCGTCGACGCCGGGACAGGAGCCACGGCCGCGGTCGTCGCTCTCGGGGCAACATCCAGCGGCGACCATCTTCCCCAAACACCCTCATGTGGAGGGTGGCATCGCCGTCGAACTTGAAGTGCAGGGTGCACCGCCGGATCAGACCACGCGCGGGGGCAAATGTTTGCCAGCCGCAGGTCAGGGCCAAGCTCCCAGCCGAGGAGACCTCCAGCGAAGCCCAGGAGGCTCGGCCGCAGCAACCATCCGCCTGGAGCCAAAGGCCGCCCGGGGCCCCAGCCGGAAGCTCACCTAGGAAGAAGCGGGGGAGTTGGAGCCGGGTGCTGGCCGGCTCCGCCGCCCACACAACGAACTCCAGAAGTGCCTCTACAGAGTGGGAGCGCGGCCTAGGGGGTCACGCGGGCGTGACGCGTCCCCCAGTGGTGGCCGACCGCCCTTCTCCATGCGGAAGATCGCCTCCGCGACAGCGGGGAGCCACCATGGGAGTCGCAGGGAGTTTGCGGGGACGGCCTCGGCCGCGCTTGGGTGGAGGAGAGTCAAGTTCCGCTTGGTGGGCCTTACCTTTCTCCGCGGGCGAGAACCTTTTTGGTGGAGCCATGAAAGAAAAGGAGAATCAAGAAGGGATGGATCGGAAGGGCAGATGCAGCCCCGTACTTATAGCCGGAGGAGGCCAACCGTCGGCCTCCATGATCGCAGGTAATCATGACCGGTTTTTGCATGCAGGGACTTGTCAGTTCGTGCAGTTGCCGAGGCGCCGTGGGGGAGCGGAGCCGCCCACGTCTAATCAACCACCACGCGGCACCCGAGGCCGCAGGCTATTAGGACCCGCGGCGCTTCGTGCTTGCCCCTTCGCCTCTCTGCTCAGACAAGTCCGGGCGCACCTTGGGCCCGGGGGCTACTGTCGGCGTTCTGGGAACGGGGGTCCCCAGACTTGCCTTCCTGCAGCCTGCGGCGCGGCTCGAGGGGCGGCCCAGCATGGCCCATCTTCATCAACATGAGCTCAAGACCCTCGCGAGGGACCAAGCCTCGCGGGGCGGACAACAGGAGGCTTCCTCAGGCACGGCCTCGTCAGGCTGACTCGTGAGGAGGCACAGAGATCAAGGCGGGGTACCTCGCGAGGTGCCCATGATGCAAGCCATGACGACCAAGGGCGCCAGGCGGGCGCCAGCCCGCACAGTGTCCTTCTTTCCCCTTTGGTGCAAAGGGAGCAAGCGCAGGCGAGAGCATCAAGCAAAGGCATCCATTTCGGTGAAACAAGACCAAGACCGTCGCAACGGCAGGATGGAGGTCATCGTGGAGCCTAGGGAGGCGTCACCACTAGAGCCTTTGACAGGCGAGGACCAACTTTAGTCAGGATAAGTGTACTAGATGTTCCCCTTCAAATTGGCCAATTGTTGGCGCCCTTCCCGCTCAATATTTGGGAAGAGGCCTAGGGCCTTTGCTATAAATAGGACTAGCCACCCCCAGGGTAGAGGCATCAAAAGAGGGAGCGGCTAAACTCCTCCTAGCAGTTCATCGCACCAGCCAAGAACAGACCCTCGCGAGGCTGTTCTTCCTTGTACTGTTCATCATCAGCCCAAGAGGCAATCCACCACACCACAAACTAGATTAGGGTATTACACCACAATGGTGGCCCGAACTAGTATAAACCCTGTGTCTCTTGTGTTGTTCCCTTTCGTAGCTTAGATCCTAGCAAGGCGGCAAAGTGCAGGTAGGCAGAAGGGCAAATCTCCGCGCGCACCCCAGTGTTCGAATCTGTAGGGTCTGTCGGAGCCTGAAATCCGACAAGAGAATCAAAGATTAGTAAAAAGGATGTGATTTTGCCACGCGGATGGCGGGGGAGGTTTCTTATTTTCGGAGGACGTTGTCCTGGTGGTTTGCTAACATGCGGTCCCACGTGTCAGTGCTTTACCATGCTGATCCACGTCCCACATGAGGCAAAACAACGGCAGAAGCAACACGTGGTTAAGTTGAAGAAGATGAGGGAGAAGCGGATTCAGCAACGAGTGAAATGATGGTTGCTTCGTCCCTCCAACTTCTTTTTTTAGCATTATTACTTCATCCCTCCAACTTAACTGCGGGAAAGGTGCAGCTTTGTGATTTGACGCCTCATTGCTCATTACTACGCCAGCGCCATGACTGGGGTGCTTCACCCCGGTTGCTTTGCACTGTATTCTAGTATGGCACGTGGACCCGGTAGCTTGATGTCCCACATTTCAGCGAAAGGGACTAGAAGATTTATGAAAGCGAGCGCTCCACTCTTACGACGGAGGAGTAGACGACACGACAGCCCAATGAACTGTCACTTGTACTGTATAGTACTATAGTTTTGTTGTTTCGCACGATCCATTGATACAAACCCGATTAAACAGGAAAGGGCGGGATTTCTCCCGCGCGGTAGATGATACTGGCCATACATTTCAAAGGCAATTTTAATGTATGCAAACTAAATAATTATAAGTAACAATATGATATCTAGTAAAACAAAAAACACATATGATTTATTGTGTTAGAGTATAGTAGTAGTGCTGTATTGCATAGTTGTTAGATGTAACATGCGAGAACATGTAGAGATGTAGTTTTGGAGGGCCTATAGAGAGAAAAGCGTAATACGGTCACTGAACTTCAGAATAAGCTGGTTACGGTCACTATATATGTTTTGCGGTGATTATCCGGTCACTTGCTCACAGTACAGCATCGGATTGGACTCTGTTGACCGGCCAAATAGTCTGGTGGCACCATGTTGACTAGTTAAATTGACCATGTTCCTTGTGGGTCCCACCTATCAGTTTGCATAGGGAAAAGGTCAGATAAACACAAATTTACGCAGGTGCGACAAGGCTCCAACCCATGCACGGGAATCACCTGGTTGTGTATGTGTCTGTCAGGGCCTGATGTGTGCGCATGCACGTGTAGGTTGAGAACTTGAGCGTGAGAGTGTGTGTTGGTTGTGTGGTGTACTGGTGTGTGCATGCATGCATGTGTGTGTGCGTGTGAGTGTTGCGTGCATGCGTGGCTGCGTGTGTTTGTGTGAGAGTTGCGTGGATGGAGTTCGTGTGCATGCATGCGTGTGTGTATAATCACCACACCAGGTCCTGTGTGTTAAAACAGACGGCTCAGCATACCAATACAAGGCCACCTTGTCCGCTATGCCCGCGGTCATGACTTCGAACCACCGTAAAAATATTTTGTTGTCGTTTGTTTTCATTCTTACTAGCAAGATGCCCGTGCGTTGCACGTAACATCAAGATGCATTTGTATGACTTGTTTATCTTGTGAGAGAAAAGGATGAACGAGGGAAGGCCTTATTTGCAAATGTAGAGAGGCGTGTGGGTACCTTTTTGCAAAATTGCCATAGTTTCTTCCCTATCCGTCAGATATAAATCGGACGGCCTATATTGCAGGATGGCAGGCACACCATCATCACCAACTCTGTTTTTTATAAGGGTGTATTTTATATTTTATGTATTTTATAATAGTGTAGATGTAGAGTAGATACAAGTCGACAGGTGGGCACGATGGTAGTGAGATAATGTGATGCAACACTAGAGGTGCCACGTGGAGCATTTAACTGGTCAACTAGTCATGTCATGAGCAAATACAAAGTTGTAGGGTGAGCCCGTGACTGTATAATAACCACTAAACGTAAACGGTGACCGTAATGAGTGGATTATGAAGTCCAATGTATGTATTTTGCTTTCGCTTCAAATACAATGATCGTCATTGCATATATCGCAAGAGAAAGATGAAACACGCGTGAATTTTCTGGGGGCTTACTTTTAGAGGACCTGGAGATAGTTTTGTGTGCATACGTGAAAGGGGCGTACAGGGGGGTATGCGATGGAGAGAGAGATGCTCTTCGTTTCTCTTTATTATGACTAACTTTGTATATAGTATAAAAATATACAAATTCACAGTGCGGAATAAATATCATTGTGGGAACCATGCAATGCAATTAGCGTTCGTACTCCTCCATATAACTTTGTAATGTTGTATATATGTAGAAACTCTAAAATAATTTTTTGGCCACACTTTATTCAAAAGGAATGTTGTATGTGAAATAAACGTGAAGAGAGGGCTTTTTAGATCAATGGGGTATGTGATGTAACATGTGTGAATGTGTAGTTGATGCATTTGGCGGGGCCTAGAGAGGTATGTGTGTGTATTACGTATTCGAGAGAGGCATGGATAGAGGGGCCGACGGGGGGGGCATGGGAGAGATAGTACGAGAAATGAGAGTGGTCTAGAGAGAGAGACGAATGTGACGTCACGACAAGAGATTCCGTTCCCTTGAGTGTGTATATGCAAGGGGGGAGGGAATAGAGGCACCAGAAGAAATTTTCTGTGCGTGTGGTGTTTGTGTTGGTATATGTGGATGTGAGAAGATAATGAGACGTGGGGGCAGAGGGTGTGTCACCACGTGAGGTCCGGTGGGTCGAGGTGAGGCCCTTCGTTCGGTTCTGTCCTACGCCACATTGGTCGGCCCATGACATATTTAGGAAGACCCATGGATGACTAGTCGTACAAGACAATGATAGCAGAATTGTGAAGGACTCCATGTCCACTGACAAAGCCGGCTAGGATTTGTAACCCTAGGTTCTCGGACTAAGGTAACCCCTTTATCTCTGATATTACTATTCATCCAACCTAACTTTAAGGGGCATCCTACAGAATGCTCTGCTAGAATCATACTCATCGATTAGGAAGAGAGGTGTGAGATAATGCGTGAGAGACAGGCGTAAAGATAATTTGCGTACATGACACACGTAGGCAGGTCCATGTATATAGAAAGGGTCGATGAGGATTGTGCATGTGTATGTTTGCGAGAGGAAGAGTGCTTGTGATAAAGGTTAGTGAAAATAGTTGTAAATGGTTACGAGAGGGAGGGAGGGTTATATCTATAGCATGTGTGCGAGAAAGACACCTCGGGAGAGAGAGTGTGTGAGCATGTGTGAGAGACCATCGATGGAGAGTGAAACTACACGTAAAAGACTGCTCTACACATTGATTAAAGATATAAATTGTATCCAAATATTAGGATGGGATCATGATATTTGCAATTCGCGTAAGGAGCGGTCATTGATCCATCAGATATCTAGATTCTATCAAATTTGAGCATGTCTATGTTATTATTCGACACAATTGATCCACATAGTTAATATTTTGAACTCCATACAATTCATCGCTTTAGCAATCGAATATAAACGTGAGTATAGTTCATGTTGTGTGTGTAAAGCACATTATACATACGAAAGTTACACAATGGACATTTATAAATAGCTACCTACGAACTAGCATACATTTGAATTCAACCTAAGGTGGTTTAAAAAAATTGAATTTAAAATGAAGTCCGTTCAATTATTTGAATTTGATATCATGGCATTTGTAAACCATACCTAAACTATGGGGGTACCAATCTTTGCTCTGATTTTGTACATAATAGCATATGTAGTCGTGTACAAAATAGATTCAAATTTAACTCCTCCATTCCAAAATATTCGTAGTTATAGGATTTTCAAGTGTCAAAATTTCAAAAGGAAGCAGATTATTTAATGAGGTTTTCAAACATACAAGGTCAAATATAATGTTGTCTATTTAGGTCAATCCTCATAGTTCAAGAGTACTCTAAACGTGAATGCTTGTGTTTCAAAATTTCGAACAAAGCGCCAAAAGAGCCTCTACTCGCCCAAAACCGTGTGAGACCAATGTTTGGTAGTACAAGGAAATTACTTTTCTAATAACTCCGACCCGTGAAACCTACCGGCCCGACGTCCAAAGGTCTAAACCGGGGTAGGTTTGTAGCTTCATCTAGACGCCACACAACCGCCTCCGAAAACATTCATACACAATGGCCGCCTAAGCACACATGCGCGCGGCCGAAATCGCTCCCGCCCACTATTGGGGACACCTGGGATTACCATCCTACCCCCGACCCGCAGTAGGTCCGAAATTTAAGAGGGGGGCAAAGTTTTTACTTTCCCCAAATTTCAAACAAGCGCGTCCCATCTTCTTTTCAAAAAAGCCAAAAACAAGCGCGTCCAAGACCAAAACATGGTTCCCCCCACCCGTCTGATTCCCCATTCGCACTCCGTGGGCGCCAAAACTACCTCTCCACCAGCCGCGAAACCCCGGCGTCCTCCGTCCGCCATCCCATCCCACCCATCAACCGCCACCCTCCTCCATCACGCCGGAGCCGATACCCCGACGTTGTCGTCCACCGCAACCTCAACCGTAACGCCCTCCAAGGCTAGTAGTTGAAGTCAAGGCCGAGCCGTCCGTACCCGAGCCAGTTCAACCACGCCGTCCTGCGCCTCACCGCTGCCACTCCAACTTTGCCACCCTCCACCGCACCGGAGCTGTTCCTGCTACGCCGTCCTTCGCCGCCTCGGATCCGCTTCCCCTCCGCCAACATACGGCCACGGCAACATAGTCAACAATTTGCCATGGGTTCATCCAAGCCTGCACCCTCCAGAACATCGGTTTCCCCGGTAAAATGAAGAAGATCGGCGCGACATGTGGAGGTGACCACACCGGCAACCGAAGAAGGTACTCCTCTTCCCTTATTCGTGCAAATCTTACGTCTCTGCTTGCATGGTATTCATCCCACAGAAGACAGTAGTTGACCGCTTCTTCTTGATACTAGATGTTCCTAGTAACTCGCGATGCACAAGGTTTCTCCTCATATACTATTTCACCTTAGCTAGAGGTCTGTCGCCCCCCAGAATTTCAATTTCTGGCCAGTTGATTCCCAATTAATGGAAGCATTACCCGCCGTAATAGGCGCTAGTACGACTATTACGCCGGGGAAGCAGTGCCTTGGTGTTTATCTTAGGGGCGTGTGCGGCCTAGAGCTACTGGTGCCCGATCTGGAGGTCGGCCGGGATTAAAGGGATGGCTTGGGGGGGCTGCCAAACACGATGATGGTGTGAGGTCGATGGGAGGGCGGGGCGGCGGAGGCACGGGTCTGGGCCGGTGGTCGCTGGCGGTTCGAGAAAGATCGTCAACAGTGACTGGCGGGAGGTAGACGAAGGCCATCTGCCCGTTCCTTATAGATTGGACGGTTCATTAAAAAATCGACTAACCTATTTATTTTCAGTCGACTGTTATCTTAGATATGACCACATGTGGTGGTGTGCTGGAGGAGTACCTGCATTTCCTGTGCTCAGATATTACAAAATCATACGGAGTAGAATCTAATTTTGTTTGCCATGCAATGTTGTAGAGCTATCATATGTCCCCTGTCATTTATTTTTCAGCCACCTGCTATCTGCTACTTTTACAGTGCACTAGTTCTGCACACACTTCATCCATACTCTCACTATTGTGTTTTTATGCAAGGGTATTTCAGAGTCTGCCAAAAGCGAAGCAAAAAAGAAAAGAGACAAGCCATGCCAGCTCTTTACGCGGCTAGGCGCGGCATGTTATAGTGCTTTAAAGGGTACAGTGTCAGCAAATGGAGACGGTAAACGTTGCTCTGGAGTTGATGACCTCGCTCGCAATGAACCACCATCCCAGGTGCTTGCTTTAACTTCGCGGTGTCATATGTGGTTGCATGTTCCATATGGTGTCTAGCTTGTATTCGAAAGGCCGAAGTCAGTCTTTATTAAGATAAGGAAAGATATTTTTTACATGAACTACCATCCCGTGAGCACCAGAAGACAAATAGCTAGTTAGGGCACTGGCCGAGCCAGTGACAAGCCCAGCAAAGACAGGCATCACCTGGAAGCCAACTAAAAAGCCACGATGGTGGCGAAGCAGCTCGCCTCCCACCAGGCTCTTAGGTCCTAGATGATCATGCTCACCACTCCATCTGGATGTCTAGCTTGTATTGCTTCCAATTTGGTTACATTGCATCTGCTTAGCTTACACATTATACCTTTGAATATGACATGCCTTTCTGTTTTTGGTACATACTAGTACATCTGTGTATTAACCATGTTCTTACATCAAACTAATGTTCTTGTGTATCCCTCATCAATCACTTATGACAAGGCAGGCAGGCAAGGGGACTACTCATTTAAAGAATGCAGCGTCAGCCTCCCGACATGATTCTCAAGAAACAGAAATGCTAGATGAAGATAGTGAACGTAGCTCTATAGTTGATTACAGCATTTCCCCTACACTAGCATTGCAGGTGCTTGCTCTAACTTGGCAGCGTGATATGTGGTTGCATGTTGCATATGGTGTCTAGATTGTAATTCTTCCAATCTGGTTAAACTGCATGTGCTAGTCTGCTTAGCTTATACTCCTGTAAATGTGACATTATACCTGTTAATGTGACATGCCTTCCTGTATTTAGTACATAGTACATCTGTCTATTAAGCATGTCCTTACATAAAACTATTGTTTTTTTGTATCCCGCATCAATCAATATGACGAGACACCTTTAGTATATGCAATGTGATATTAGTTGCATATTTCATATGATTTATAGCATGCGCTGCTTCTAATTTGTTGAAATTCCATTTATGATGGGACGCTTTTAACTTGGCAGTCATATTGGTTGCATCTTTCATGTGGTGTCTAGCTTGCATTGCTTCTTATTTGTTGGAATGGTTTCTGCTTAGTTTACACAAACAGTTGTGAACATGCCATGCTGTCCTGTTTTTCATACATATTCCATCCTGGTATCATGTGTCTGCCTTACATCAAAGTAGTGATTGTCAGTATCATGCATGAATGAGTTATGAAGAGAGAATTTTATTGCCTTTTCTTGTCAGTTTTACTTGACAATTCAAAATCAATAAAGCGGAAGGAAGTTAGCAAGGCAGCAGATAAAGGTGCTCCTTCCAAACGGAGGGCCTCTACAGTTTCTACTCCTCCACACCCCTAAGATGATTTCCAAGACAACACATGCATAGACACTCAACAAAGCTGTGTTTATGATGAGCACGTCTCCCCTAGTGCAGCATCACTAGTGCTCCCTATAACTTGGCACTGTTATATGTGGTTGCATGTTGTGTGTGATGTCTAGCTTGTATTGCTTCTAATTTTGTTGAATTCCATCTGCTTACTTTGCACATTATACTTGAATAAGACACGTGTTCCTGTTTCTAGAACATACAATATCTGTCTATCACACCATGTTCTTACATCAAATTACTACTGTTGTGTAACCTGCAACAATCACTTATCATAAGACACGTTTGACTTCGGAGTGTGATATAGGTTACATCTCACATTGTTTTCTAGCTTGTACTACTAATTTGTTGAAATGGCACTTATGACGAGACAGTTTTAACTTGGTAGAGTGATATTCGTTGCATCTTTCATATGGTGTCTAGCTTTCATTGCTTCTAATTTGTTGAAATGCCTTCTCCTTTAGTTTACACATCATAAGTTGTGAATATGCAATGGCACTAATGACGAGAGACCTCTAACATGGTAGTGCGATGTTGTTTGCATCTTGCATATGATTTATTTCTTGTACTGCTTCACATTTGTCTAAACCTCATTTATGCTGAGACACTGTTAACTTGGCAGAGCGATATTTGTAGCATATTTCATATGGTGTCTACCTTACATTGCATTGCTTCTAATTTGGTGAAATGTCTTCTTCTTAGTTTACACATCATAGTTCTGCTTATCTCTTCCGTCCTGTTTTTCATACATATTACATCCTCCTATCATGTGGTTGTCTAACATCAAAGTTCAGTTCGTCTGCATCACGCATCAATTTGTTTTGAAGAACTAAATTTTTATCCGTTTTTCTTGTCGGCTTGACTTAACATGGCACAGAGAAAGAGGAAGAAACACAGAATGGCAGGGAATGAGAAGCAGATGAATCCTGCAGATTCTGCTGGTACTGATGGTGCAATAGAAGGTGAAAGTCCAACGGAAAATTCTACAAACATGACATCCCATGCTACACGAGCTGCAAAACAAGCTAAACAGAAACAAATAGCTGCCACCAAACAAGCAGAGACAGCCCTAGTTCTTGCAACACCTACCACAGTACTACCAGCTGCACGACATACTCGTGCGTCAACTGAGCTAGCAGCACGTTCCCAAGCTCCCTTGACACCTGACACTACTTCCCAAGCACTCTTGACACAAGACGAGTTGGCAATATCAGATGAACCTTGTGAGCTTCAACAACAAGAAGGTAGTTGCTGGAGTCAAGTTACAGTTGCATGCTTCTTTATATGTAGTCTCACAGTTTGATGTACACTAACACTTCCTATGTTAGTTGTTGGAATAGCACCTAGGCGCAAGAGGAAACAAACATCAGGGATAATGCTCGATAGGTTAACTAAATCTAGAGGAGGAAGAATGGAGATCCGTTTTGAGGCCGGTTTAAAAAGGCCACGTGATGCTACAGAGTCAGCCAAGTTAGTATCAGAGGCAGCGGTTGCCGTTAGGTGTCATGTACATATCCTCCCAAGATGGATTTAGTACAGAAATGACAAAGACGAAACCCAGTTCAACACCTTCCTCGACCATTTATCTGTAAGTATGGTTATGTATGGAAACTAGTAATATCGTCTTGCTCTGTCCCATACTTTCTAGGTTGCAGATAATGAGACTCCCATAATTTTCAACAGATGAGGTTCAAGTTGGATAGCCAAGATGATGCAACCAGACAAGCTTGCACCCATGTTTTCAAGTCTGCACTGCGACAATATCGGTATAACTTGAGGAAAACTCACTTTGAAGGCAAGGCTAACAGTGAACTTTCCCAAACATCTCCAGTGGAAAATATATCGGATGAAGACTGGAGGGGCCTTGTTAAACACTGGTCTGATCCGAAGTATCAGGTACATTATATATATATGTGATCAGATCACATGTTGAAGTCCTATTGACGCATGTGCCACACAAATCTATCTTCTTGTAGGTGAACTGTTCAAAGAACAAGGCCAACCGTGCGAAAGTGAAATTCCAACAGATGACAGGATCTCATAGCTATATTGCACACTGCGAGGCTCTTGTAATTAGCTGCTGTTTCACTCTTTTCGCTGTACCATATTATCAGATCTATATTGACTTGTTCGAAATGCAGAGGAAAGCCCGCAAGGACCAAAAAGTACCTGAACCAAATGCTGTGGAAATCTTCAAGGACTGTCACACCAGCAAGAAGAAGGGCATGACTACACCAGTCAAAGCCGCTCTTGTAAGTCCTTAATCCTCATGCCTTTTAACTACTACTTACTCTAACTTGGGCCTTGAACTGCATGGTTTGCAGCCAATGTCTATTGCTCTTTTTCAATTTTATACACAATTGTCTTAGCGTATCATTGCACCTTACAAGGTTTAAAAGGGAGGAGTGATGTTCCTTTGATCTTGACCCGTAATCTAGTTCCGTGCTGGACTTGCCCACACAATGTTACAATTACCTGTTTGTCTGTTCTTAGTTGTTTTGTGATATGAATGATGTCATACTGTGCTTACCGTATTATAAACTTTGTCTCTTTATCCTTAGCCCTCTATACAATGTGAAGAAATAGACAATACATTAGCGATGGTACATGGTCATATGTTTGGAACCTGGTTTTATTATGTACTTTGCAATAAAATACAACTAATATTTTACATGGGTTCACCAGAATAAGTTCTGTATATAGACCAAAGCTATTTTTTGGTTTTGCTGCCTCCTTAATATCTTCTGTTCTGGTACTACTAATGTAAAACCTCAACTTTTCAGCAAGCTATGGAAAAAATGGTGGAACCGCCACCTTCTGAAGGTGGCGAGGCAACTATAACTGCAATGTCAGCTCTTGCTGAAGTGGGTCAGTACCTGTCCACTAATAGTGCCAAAGCACATTCCTGCGTAATACTGGGTTGGTTGTTAATGCAATATCGTCCAAACTGCCTCATGATCAAGATATGCAAGCTCAAAGCAATGTTGTATCTGCGCTCTAGACACAAGTCCATTCCCTAACAGAGGCCCTTGGTGAAATAAGGAGAAACATTGCTCAATGTCGTCAAGATATGCATGGTTTCGAAACCAGACTATCAGACATTTGCTATGTTCTTCAGGAGCCTAGGGGAAATGAAGGCGAGGGTTATGGTGCTGCATCAGACAATTCAACATGAAAACGTAATAGTCAGGTCAAATGAACCGAGCTTCTGAACTTCTGGTGGTGCATTTATCTGCTAGACTGTTAAGTTTTATGCCAACCTTCCTTTTGTTATATAGTTGTAATTTGTTTTGGTGTTATACAAAATTTATTCTTAACGTGCAGCCACCGGCTGAAGAAAATAGCAAGCCATTTTTGTATAGTGTAGGGTGTTCCCTATATTTGCACTGGTGGCGATCTTTGATGCCAAGTGGATGTAATCTGTGCAATCGCCTTCATAGCCTAGCGTTAGTTTCGGCCTTATTTATTTCCTAGTCTTCTTTTTCCCTGGTTTGCTAGTGGCCACAACTACCCATGGGACATATACGAGCCGTAGGATCCATGGGTCTCCTACGGGCCGTCGATAAATGGGCCTGTAATCGATGGGCCTCGGGCCATCGATAAATGGGCTTGTAATCGGTGGGCCTCGGGCCGTCGGATAAATGGGTCTACATGGGCCGTAATCGGGCGTAATTGGTATCGGCCCAGCACGGTAACGGGCCGTTAACAGGCCGTACGAATGCAAAAGCTTAATTCTGTCACAGGCATAACGGGTCGTTAATGGGCCAGAATATAGGACGGGCTGGCTAGAAACGGGCCGACTCTTGCCATGGGCCGAATTTGGCCCATTAGGGTAACATGCCAGTAATGGGCCGACTCTTGCCATGGGCCGAATTTGGCCCATTTGTGGAACATGCCAGTAACGGGCCGACTCTTGCCATGGGCCCAATTTGGCCCATTAGGGGAGCAGGCCAGTAACGGGCTGGAAGTAATTGAGGGCCAAAAAGGAGCCCAAGAACGTATGGGCTGTCAATAGGCCGAAAGCTAACACGGGCTGGAAATGGCCCATGTAAATCACGGGCCGTTAACGGGTACAAAGAAAATTACTGTTCATTATGGGCTAGAGTCACTGTGGGCCTGTAAAGGGTCGAAAGATACGAAGGCCTCATATGGGCCGAAAGATGTCGTGGGCCATACATGGGCCGAAAGTGAAATGGGCTGGTGTTATATTCGACGGCCCACATGACATTATTGGGACGATTTCCTTTAGTGCCTAACGGGTCGTGAGTTAACGGGCCGTAAAATGGGCTATTTGCGAAGAGACCGTTAGCAGGCTTTTCATGGGCCAGCCCGTTAACTTTAAGCAAGTCAAACGGGCCGGCTTTGTAAGCTAAATGGGCCAGTGGAGGGCCGTGGCACATTTCGACATATCATAGGCGCCTATCTAACCCACTAATGAGCTGACACGTGTTTCGTTCGGCCAATAAGAATTTTACACGTGGAAATTTCCCATTGGTCGGGGCTGTTAACAGGTTATCGGATCCAAACCCCGACCCGTTAGCTTAATAGCGTTCCCTTACGGTGGATGCCACGTGTCGGTCACCCTTGATGAAAGCACTTCTGTGACGCGTGATTTATCGTCATGGAAGTGGACACTTCCGTGATGATAATTTTGGTAATGTCATGGAACACTTCTACGACAGCACATGTATGACTATCTTGATTCTTTCATAAAATCGTCATGGATGTACATGCATGACAGAAAACACGACCTACTATGACAAACACGTATCATCACGGAAGTGTATTTTTTTGTAGTGTAGGTCCAACTGTTACACGGGCCATTAACAAGCCGATAGGCCAGTTAGGATGAAATTTATCCACGAAGACTACGGCTGTTAAGAGGCCTAAAGTTACTTCGGACAACAAATAACCCAGTTTCTGCATGGGTCGTTAAATGGCCTAAAGTTAAACCGGGCCGACAACGTCCTAGATGCAACACGGGCCGCTAACAGGCTGAAACTATTATCGGATTGAACTAGTAAACGGGTATTTAACAGGTTGAAATACAAACCTGGCTTAGAATGGGCCCAAAAGAATAGTGGCCTGTTAACGGGCCTGATCTAATATGGGTCGTAATTTGGCCCAAAACAGGCTGTGAATGGGCCTGATCTCATATGGGCCTCATTTTGACCCAAAACAGGGCAGGCTGTCAACAGGCCAGCCCACTAGTGTCTGAAAAAATATGGTGGGCCTTTAGCTGGGCCGACCTTTTTACCTTAAATGGGCCACTGTTGGGCTATGCCACTTGTTGACATATCATAGGTGTCTTCTGTCCATTGTTGGGATGACATCTGTCCCAACGATGAGCTGACACGTGCATTATCCGGCGAATGAGAATTTTAAACGTTGAAAATCCCCATTGGTCGGGGCTGTTAACGGGTTATCGGATCCAAATCGGAACCCGGTATCTTAACAGCGACCTATTATGGTGGATGCCACGTGTCGATCATCCTTGACGAAAGCACTTCTATGACGTGTGATTTATCGTCATTGAAGTGGACACTTCCGTGATGATAATTTTGGTAATGCCATGGAACAATTCTACGACAACACAGGTATGAATATCTTGATTTTCTCATAAAATCGTCATGGATGTACATGCATGACAGAGAACGTGACCTACTGTGACCAACACATATCATCAAGGAAGTGTATATTTTTGGTAGTGTCACTAGGGCCCGAGTGCCATGATTTCAGATCTGAACCTTTATGTTTTCATGAATATATTTGTGTTCTTGATCTTATCTTGCAAGTTGTATGCACCTGTTACATGTTATGATCCGCATACCCCAAAGTGACAGAAATTGAGATTCTTTCCGGTGATAACCGTAGTATGAGGAGTTCATGTATTCACTATGTGCTAATGCTTTTTTCGGTTCTCTATTAAAAGGATGCCTTAATATCCCTTAGTTTCCTTATGGACCCCGTTGCCACGGGAAGTTAGGACAAAAGATGTCATGCAAGTTCTTATCGCAAGCACGTATTACTATATACAGAATACATGCCTACATTACGTTGATGAATTGGAGCTAGTTCTATGTTGCCCTAGGTTATGACTGTTACATGATGAATGTCATCCAACATAATTATCCATTATTGATCAAATGCCTACGAGCTTTCCACATATTGATCTTTGCCAAGTTACTTTCGTCGTTGCTGCTGTTGCAATCACTATAAAACTGCTACTGTTACTGCTACCGTTACTACTGCTATCAAACTATAATATTATTGTGCTACTGATCACTCTGCTGCACATATTTAGTTCTCCAGGTGTTGTTGAATTTATAACTCAATGATAACCCACAAGTATAGGGGATGGTTTGTAGCCTTCTTCGATAAATAAGAGTGTCGAACCCAACGAAGAGCTAAAGGTAGAACAAATATTCCCTCAAGTTCTATCGACCATTGATACAACTCTACACACACTTAACATTTTCTTTACCTAAAACAAGTATGGAACTATTTTGCAAGAATAAAACTACGAGTACTTTGCGAGGATAAAACTATGAATAAATTGCAAGGTAATAAAAGTGGATAGCTTTTGTCAACAAGAAAGTCATTTGTCCCTAGGAAATTGATAAAAAAAGTATCGATAATCATTCTTGTAATTTTTATATGAGGGAGAGGCATGAGCTAACATACTTTCTCTACTTGGATCATATGCACTTATGACTCGTCCCCTGGCAAGCATCCACAACTACTAAAGATCATTAAGGTCATGAAACCCAACCATAGCATTAAGTATCAAGTCCTCTTTATCCCATACGCAACATGTTGGGGAACATAGCATGCAATTTCAAAAAAAAATCCTACGCTCACGCAAGATCTATCTAGGAGATGCATAGCAATGAGAGGGGGAGAGTGTGTCTATGTACCCTCGTAGACCGAAAGTGAAAGCATTTATCATGCGGTTGATCTAGTCGTACTCTTCGCGATCCGATCATGATCCAACCGATCTAGTGCCGAACGAACGGCACCTACGAGTTTAGCACACGTGTAGCTCGATGACGTCTCCTCCTTCTTGATCACAACCGACATGATGGTGTGTTGGTAATGGTGGTGGTGGAGCACCGACAGCGCTTTGCTAAGCGTCGCCGGGACGTGGCAGTGGAACTACGGAGTAACACGAGAGAGAGGGGTGCCAAGGGCTTGGTGTGTCCTCTTGGGGCACCCCCTCCTCTCTATATATAGGTGGAGGGGCGTGGCAAACAGCCCCTCCAAGCCCTAGGGCGTAGCTAAGGGGAGAGGACTTGGACTCCAAGTCCAATCCTATTCCTACTAAGACTCCTTCCATTTATGTCTTCCCTAGTCACTCATCAAATATCCCAATACTACTCTAGCATCAACGAACGTTAAGCGCACGACCCTACGGGTTCAAGAACTATGTAGACATGACCGAGACACTTCTCGGTCAATAACGAATAGTGGAACCTAGATGCTCATATTGGCTCCCACATATTCTACGAAGATCTTTATCGGTCGAACTGATATGACAATATACGTTATTCCCTTTTTCTATCGGTATGTTACTTGCCCAAGATTCGATCATCGGTATCTTTATACCTAGTTCAATCTCGTTATTGGCAAGTCTCTTTACCCGTTCTGAAATGCATCATCCTGCAACTAACTCATTAGTCACTTTGCTTGCAAGGCTTCTTATGATGTGCATTACCGAGAGGGCCCAGAGATACCTCTTCGATACTCGGAGTGACAAATCCTAATCTCGATCTATGCCAACCCAACAAACACCTTCGTAGATGCATGTAGAGCATCTTTATAATCACCCAGTTACGTTGTGATGTTTGGTAGCACACAAGACGTTGCTCCGGTATCCGGGAGTTGCATAATCTCATAGTCGAAGGAATATGTATTTGACATGAAGAAAGCAATAGCAATAAAACTTAACGATCAATATGCTATGCTAACGGATGGGTCTTGTCCATCACATCATTCTCCTAATGATGTGACCCCATTCATCAAATCACAACACATGTCTATGGTTAGGAAACTTAATCATCATTGATTAATGAGCTAGTCTAGTAGAGGCTTACTAGGGACACAATGTTTTGTCTATGCATCCACACAATACAATTCTAGCATGAATAATAAACATTTATCATGAAATAAGGAAATATAAAATAACAACTTTATTATTGCATATAGGGCATATTTCCTCCAGTCTCCCACTTGCACTAGAGTCAATAATCTAGTTCACATCACCATGTGATTTAACACCAATAGTTCACATCTTTATCTGATTAACACCCATAGTTCACATCGCCATGTGACCAACACCCAAATGGTTTACTGGTGTCAATAATCTAGTTCAGTTCGCTATGTGATTAACACCCAAAGAGTACTAAGGTGTGATCATGTTTTGCTTGTGAGGGAAATTTAGTCAATAGGTATGCTGCATTCAGATCCGTATGTATTTTGCAAATTTCTATGTCTGCAATGCTCTGCATGGAGCTACTCTAGCTAATTTCTCCCATGTTCAATACGTATCTAGATCGAGACTTAGAGTCATCTAGATCAGTGTCAAAGCTTGCATTGACTAACTCTTTATGACGAGCTCATTATCACCTCCATAACAGAGAAACATTTCCTTCGTCCTCTTAGGTAACTAAGGATAATTTTGAGCATTGTCTAGTGATCTACTCCTGGATCACTATTGTTCCCCCTTGCCAAAACTCATGGCAAGGCACATAACAGGTCTGGTACACAACATGGCATACTTTATAGAACCTATGGTTGAGGCATAGGGAATGACTTTCATTCCTTCTCTATCTTCTACCGTGGTCGGGCTTTGAGTCTTACTCAACTTCACACTTTACAATACAGGCTAGAACTCCTTCTTTGACTGATCCATTTTGAACTCCTTCAAAATCTTGTCAAGGTGTGTCCTTTGTGAAAGTCCTATTAAGCGTCTCGATCTATCTCTATAGATCTTGATGCCCAATACATAAGTAGCTTTACCGAGGTCTTTTATTGAAAAATACTTATTCAATTATCCTTTTATGCTATCCAAAAATTCTATATCATTTCCAATAAACAATATGTCATCCACATATAATACTAGAAATGCTATAGAGCTCCCACTCACCTCCTTGTAAATACAGGCTTCTCTGAAAGTCTATATAAAACCATATGCATTGATCACCTCATCAAAGCGTATATTCCAAGTCCGAGATGCTTGCACATTCCATAGATGGATCGCTGGTGCTTGCACACTTTGTAGCACCTTTAGGATTTACAAAACCTTCTGGTTGGATCATATACAACTCTTCTTTAAGAAATATCCGTTTAAGGAATGCAGTTTTGACATCGATTTGCCAGATTTCATAAAATATGGCAATCGCTAACATGAATCGGACGGACTTAAGCATCGCTACGGTTGAGAAAGTCTCATCATAGTCAACCCCTTGAACTTGTCTAAAAACCTTTTGCGACAAGTTGAGCTTTGTAGACAGTAACATTACCATCTGCGTAAGTCTTCTTCCTGAAGATCCATTTATTCTCTATGGGTCGCCGATCATCGAGAAAACCTACCAAAGTCCACACTTTGTTCACATACATGGATCCTATCTCAGATTTCATGGCCTCAAGCCATTTATCGGAATCTGGGCTCACCATAGCTTCTTCATAGTTCATAGGTTCGCGATGGTCTAGTAACATGACTTCCAAAATAGGATTATCATACCACTCTGGTGTCGATCGTGTTCTGGTTGACCTACGAGGTTCGGTAGTAACTTGATCTAAAGTTTCATGATCATCATCATTAGCTTCCTCTCTAGTTGGTGTAGGCATCATGGTAACAGATTTCTCGAATGAGCTACTTTTCAAATTAAGAGAAGGTACCATTACCTCATCAAGTTCTACTTTCCTTCCACTCAGTTCTTTCGAGACAAAACCCTTCTCTACAAAGGTTCCATTCTTGGCAACAAAGATCTTGCCTTTCCATCTGTGGTAGAAGGTGTACCCAATTGTTTCCTTAGGGTATCCTATGAAGACGTACTTCTCCAATTTGGGTTCGAGCTTATCAGGCTGAAGCCTTTTGACATAAGTGTTGCAACCCCAAACTTTAAGAAATGACAGCTTAGGTTTATTGACAAACCACAGTTCATATGGTGTCGTCTCAACGGATTTAGATGGTGCCCTATTTAATGTGAATTCAGCCGTATCTAATGCATAACACCAAAATGATAATGGTAAATCGGTAAGAGACATCATAGATCGCACCATATCTAATAAAGTATGGTTACGATGTTTGGACACACCATTACACTGTGGTGTTCTAGGTGGCGTGATTTGTGAAACTATTCCACATTGTTTTAAATGAAGGCCAAACTCGTAACTCAAATATTCGCCTCCGCGATCAGATCATAGAAACTTATTTTCTTGTTACGATGATTCTCCACTTCACTCTAAAATTCTTTGAACGTTTCAAATGTTTCAGACTTGTGTTTCATTATGTAGATATACCCATATCTGCTCAAATCATCTGTGAAGGTCAGAAAATAATGATACCCGCCGCGAGCCTCAACACTCATTGGACCGCATACATCAGTATGTATTATTTCCAATAAGTAATTGGCTCGCTCCATTGTTCCGGAGAACGGAGTTTTAGTCATCTTTCCCATGAGGCATGGTTCGCAAGTATCAAATGATTCATAATTAAGTGATTCCAAAAGCCCATTAGCATGGAGTTTCTTCATGCGCTTTACACCAATATGACCTAAACGGCAGTGCCACAAGTATGTTGCACTATCATTATCAACTTTGCATCTTTTGGCATCAATATTATGAATATGTGTATCACTACGATCGAGATTCAATAAACCCTTAACATTGGGTGTATGACCATAGAAGGTTTTATTCATGTAAACAGAATAACATTATTGCAATAAACATGATCCTATCTTGTTCATGCTCAATGCAAACACCAAATAACATTTATTTAGGTTCAACACTAAACCCGAAAGTATAGGGAGTGTGCGATCATGATCATATCAATCTTGGAACCACTTCCAACTCACATCATCATTTCACCCTCAACTAGTCCCCATTTATTCTGAAACTCCTGTTTTGAGTTACTAATCTTAGCAACCAAACAGGTATCAAATACCCAGGGGCTACTACGAGCACTAGTAAGGTACACATCAATAATATGTATATCAAATATACCATTGTTCACTTTGCCATCCTTCTTATCCGCCAAATATTTGGGGTAGTTCCGCTTCTACTGACCATTTCCTTTACAGTAGAAGCACTCAGTTTCAGGCTTAGGTCCAGCTTTTGGCTTCTTCACGAGAGTGACAACTTGCTTGCCATTCTTCTTGAAGTTCCCTTTCTCTCCTTTCCCTTTTTCTTGAAACTAGCAGTCTTGTTTAACCATCAACACTTGAGTTTTTTCTTGATTTCTACCTTCGCTGATTTCAGCATCATGAAGAGCTCAGGAATCATTTTCTTCATCCCTCGCATATTATATTTTATCACTAAGTTCTAGTAGCTTGGTGATAGTGACTAGAGAATCTGTCAATCACTGTCTTATCTGGAAGATTAACTCCCACTTGATTTAAGCGATTTTAGTACCCAGACATTCTCAGCACATGCTCACTAGATGAGCTATTCTCTTCCATCATGTCGGCAAAGTACTTGTCAGAGGTCTCATACCCCCTGACATGGGCATGAGTCTGAAATATCAATTTCAGCTCTTGGAACATCTCATATGCTCCGTGGCATTCAAAACATTTTTGAAGTCCCGGTTCTAAGTCGCGAAGTATGTCACACTAAACTATTAAGTAGTCATCATATCGAGCTAGCCAAACATTCATAATGTCTGCATCTGCTCCCGCAATAGGTCTGTCACCTAGTGGTGCATAAAGGACATAATTCTTCTGTGTAGCAATGAGGATAATCCTCACATCATGGACCCAGTCCGCATCATAAGTGCATCTAGTGCCACCCCTAGTTGGTTTTGGAGTATTGACGACAAACTTGGTTGAGGGACTAATATGTTTGTGAGAATTGTAGGATAACACAGGTAGTAGTCCCATATTGTTTTGTTTTACCTACCAGAGATGACCCCTAAAAATGTGTGAAGACATTGAAGACAATGGTGGTCTGTGAAGACATTCACATTGAAGACTACGACAAGAGAAGACATCACGTGAAGACTATGGAATGCGAATACATAGTTGTTTCGTAGTTTCATTTTCTTCTTTGTTGAGTCATAGGAACCACTGTACTGTTAAGTGGGGTCCAAGTGAACAAAGTTAGAGTGACTGATGTGATGCTCAACCAAATCCTATGTCTTCGAGCGAAGACAATTAGAGAAAATCTTATCCAGAGTTGGATGAGTCAGCTTGGCTTGTAGCCCGAGCTAAGCTGCCGTGTGTGTTTGAAATATGACCGTTGGACATGTGTTAGTTCCTTAGTGACCCAAGGTCATTTTGGACAAATCAGGTCGGGTTGCCCACCCCCTACACCATAAGCTGGTGGTTGCTCAGATTTAGTACACGGCTTTTGTCGTTTGAGAGCAACCACCTCCTAAGCATTTGAGAGAGAATCCTTGCAAGGACAAAGCCCAAAACACCCAGAGCCATAGAGTGCTATGCATCACTGAAGTCTTTCTGCCCGCATGATCTAAAGACTTATTACACTTGAGGACTGTGAATCCTCCAGCCGGTTAGGCGTCACGTTCTAAGCATCCAAGAGTCATTGTGGATTGCCGGTGAATGAAGTCTGTGAAGGTTTGGAAGTCTCCCTTGAATACTTACCTGAGTGATTAGGCGAGGACTAAGTGTTCTTAGCTCAAGGGGAATAAGGTGAAGACGCGGTCTTCTGAGTTGAATCTCAGCCTCCCTAACCATATGTACAGTTGACACAACAACTGGAACTGGTCCAACAAACCCCTTGTCATCTCAGAGCAACTGGTTCTATCCTTCCTCTCTCTCTTTACTTATCATTTGTCTTCGTGAAGTCTTTGCCCTCTTGCCTGATCTGATTGACTTCACTGTGTGAAGACTGTATACTGTTTGGCTTCATACTATCTTCCATCCTGATCCATACTACCTAGCTGCTGATAGTCTTCGTGCTTTGACTATATTGCTTACTTGACTATGGCTTGTCTAGTGTAGTCTATCTTCCGCTGCATGTCAATAGGTTCATTTCTATTGTTCGTCTTCATAACACTCCTATTTTGAAGACTTTCATAAAAATCACCTATTCACCCCCCTCTCTAGTCGAATACTAGCACTTTCAATTGGCATCAGAGCTAGGTGCTCCCTTGTTTTGTGTGATTCGGTTTAACCACCTGGAGTTTAGCTATGTCGACTGCAAGGATAATCAAAGTCTCTGCTGCGTGCCTTGTCTTTGATGGCACTGATTACCCCTACTAGAAGAATAAGATGTGTATGCATCTTGAAGTCATTGACGTTGATCTCTGGTATGTCATCAAGAACGGTGTTCCCAAGACCGGAAGGTGTTACTTCTGCTGATGTCAAGAAGTTCATCCAATTGGACTCAACTGCCAAGAATATCATCTGTGGTCATCTGACCAAAGGGCATTATGGTCGTGTGAGTGCTCTGGATACTGCGAAGCTAGTCTAGGACTAGCTCCCCAAGTTCATCGAAGGCGTCTCAACACAGAGAGATTCAAGGATCAGTGTTCTTCGCAATCTCTTCAACTGCTTCAAGAGAAATGACAATGAGAATGTCCAGCTCACATTTGATCGCCTCACTGACATCACGAATGAGCTTCACGCTCTTGGCGCCACTGAGACCACCAAGCATGAAATCATCAAGACACTGCTGAGATCACTTGACAACTTATTTGACACCCTGGCCCTGATGATTCAAGAACACCCTGACTTCAAGACTCTCGATCCATCTGACATACTTGAGAGGCTCAACACACATGAGTTCCAGCTATATGAGAAAAGAGATATCTATGGTCCCAACTATGGCCGTACTCGCGCTTTGAAGGCAAAGGCTGTCTCCTCATCTGAAGAAGAATCTGACTACAGTTCTGGTGATCCTGAAGACATTGGAAAGGAGCTTCCTATGCTTGTGAAGAAGTTCCAGAAGTTTTCCAAGAAGAAAGACTTCAGAAAGTCTTCAAGATCCAGCTCAAGAAAGGATGAAGCTTCCTCTCATGACCCCGAGAATAGAACCTTCCACAAGTGCAAGAAACCTGATCACTACATCTCTGAGTGTCCACAGTGGGACAATGAGACAAAGAAGAAGAAAAATAGCAAGGAATATGATTCTGATGACAACAAGAAGAAGAAATCCTCAAAGTCTTCTTCCAAGTCTTCATCAAAGTCTTCATCACACAAGAAGATCTCATCAAGCAAGGGTCGTGCTTCTATTGGCAAGGAGATGGATTTAGAGGAGGAGTCTGCATTTGAGGAGGCAGAGGTGGAGTCTGAAGAGGAATCTGATTCTGGAGTAGCAAGCCTGGCTCTAGCTTCTGCCTACGTCACCAAGTCCATCTTCAACGCTGAAGACAATGGCCTTGTCACCAACGCTGAGGCCAAGGATGAGGATGACTCTACTCCCACCTACTGCTTCATGGCACGTGGTGCCAAGGTAAACTCACGTGATGCTTACTTTCAAACATCAAGTGAAGATGACTCTGAATGTGAATCTAAACCTAGCTACAAAAGACTTGCTAAAATTACAACTGAACAATAGAATGGTATGGAACATATTCAAAAGTTGTTAGACAAAAGCGATGACCTGTTGGAAGCGGAAATGACACGAACTCAGTCCTTAACTGAAGACATTAAAAATCTTCATGTTAAGTACCAAGAACTTGAAAGTCGTCATGAAACGCTCTCAAGTTCTCATGAAAAGCTCTCCTATGATTATCTTCAAAGTAAACAAGAGATTGAGAAATTGAGATCGGCTCATGAAGATCTTCAAAAGGAGAACGTGTCACTCCGTGCTCAACAGACCAGTTCCGCTCAGGAAGGATTTTATCCACCATGTCTAAAATGTCTTGAGCGTGATAATGTTGTCTCTGTTGCTGAATGTTCAACTGCTGCTACTGCTGCAATATCTTCAACTGCTAATGTGGTAACTAACCCCTCTGCTGAGGATACCACTACTATTGCTGATGAGAATGCCAGGTTGAAGACATTACTTGAGACAGGAATGTACAAAAGTCTCAAAGGGCATCAGACACTATGTGATGTCCTTAAAAAGAAGACTCTGAACTGTAACCCTAGGAAAGAGGGTGTTGGGTTCGAAAGGAAAATGAATGTTGATGGTTCCTACTAGATGCCTGAGCAGTACCCCAAAACCACATGGGTTGCTGCTAAGGAACAATCAGTGGACCCATCTACCTTATTTCGCTTCTCTTGTGCTAACCCTATTATCATTGATGAACCCCTTGATGCAAACTATAAACTATTCAGGAATCAGAATGGTGAAGTGTTTGCCAGGTACATTGGTACTAGCTGCAGAAATGGACCGCCTCTTAAGAAGATCTAGGTACCCAAAAGTTGTCTTGAAAGTCTTCTCGTGAATGTCCTCATGACACCACCTGGGAAGAAGATAAATCCCGGACCAAAAGCTTCATATGGTCCAAAGGCTTCATACAGACAGAGGACTCACCTGAGTCACCCTAAAACAAATATTTTGCAGGGAAATCATACCAAAACTTTTGAATATGAGCGTGTTTCGTCAAACCGGTATGTTCATAAGTCCAAGAACTTTTCTGCTTATTCTTATGAGTATTGTTCACCTCCTGCAAGGCTATTTTCTAGGGCTCAAAGACAAAGTTCTCAGGTGCTGCACTTAGACCCATTGCTTCTAAGCGACCTCTAAATATGTGGGTGGTTAAGAAAACTTAACTCTCTTTTGCAGGGAAAGGTCTCCAGCCGGAAATCAAAGGTGTCTGATGCTTATGCTGGGGACCTTAAACATCTTGTGGGACGCAAGATAAAATGTCCAAATGGTCTTACTATGTATTTCGTCCTGGGATTCCTTAACACTTGTCCTATCTATCCTAACCAAGATCTGAACTTCTATGTTCCGCTTGTTCGTCAAATGTTTCTGCTTCACAACTCTCTTGGTGAAGCTTATCCCCCAAACTGTACTATAGGATATGACACCTCAAGCTTCAGAATGGATTATGGATAGTGGCTGCACCAACCACATGACTCGTGATCGAAATCTTCTGATGGATTCAACCCTTTGCCCTCTAATAAAAGTCACATCACATTTGCTGACACTGGTAAAAGTAAGGTATTGGGTCTTGGTAGAGTTGCAATCTCAAAGGATCAACACATGGATAAAGTGATGCTTGTTGAATCCCTTGGTTTCGACTTAATGTCTGTATCAATGCTATGTGATTTAAACATGATTGTGATATTTGGAAAATATCGTTGCCTTGTCTTTATGGAATCTGACAAATATCTAGTCTTTGAAGGGTATCGAAAAGATGATCTGTATATGGTAGATTTCTCAGCAGGACCACAGTTAGTCGTATGTCTTCTAGCAAAAGCTTCAGAGTGCTGGCTCTGGCATCAAAAGCTAGGACATGCGGGCATGAGGAACTTGTACACTCTCGCAGAGAAGAAGCATGTCGTGGGCATCGAAGGCGTCAAGTTCAAGAAGGACCATCGTTGTGGTGCCTGTGAAGCTAGGAAGATGACTAGGGCCAAGCATCCCTCAAAGACAATCATGAAGACATCTCAACCCTTGGAGCTTCTTCACATGGACTTATTCAGCCCCACTCACTACTCTACTCTTACTACCACTGCTTGTCTCTATGGTTTCGTTATTGTTGATGATTACTCAACTTATTTATGGGTGCATATAATTCTCTATATGACTGAAGTGCAGGATGTCTTCAGACGATTTGCCAATCGTGCCATGACGAACTATGGTGTCAAGATCAAGCATATCAGAAGTGACAACGGCACAGAATTCAAGAACATCGGCCTCGACACTTATCTTGATACACTGGGCATCACTCATGAGTTTTCAGCGCTTTACACACCTCAGCGGGATGGCATCATAGAGCGCAAGAACAGAACCATCATTGAGATGTCTTGGACGATGCTTGATGAATACAAGACTCCAAGGAAGTTCTAGCCTGAAGCCATTGTTACTGCATGCCACGTCTTCAACCGTGTCTATCTGCACAAGCTTCTAAAGAAGACATCATATGAGCTGCTAACTGGTAAGAAGCCAAACATTAGCTACTTTAGAGTATTTGGTGTCAGGTGCTGGATCAAGGATCCACATCACACTTCAAAATTTGTACCAAAAGCAGATGAAGGTTTTATGCTTGGATACAAAAAGGATTCGCACTCCTACAGAGTCTTCAACCTCTTTCACTATAAAGTGGTTGAAACTATGGATGAGCGGTTTGATAAAACTAACAGCTCGCAAAGAGAGCACCTGCCAAATGTGCTAGATGAAGTCCCTCATAGTGAATCAATCAAGCTCATGAGAACCGGAGAAATCATACCCTCAGAAGCTCAGGATGACGACGAACTCATCATTGCACCAAGTCAACCTGAAGACAATGCTCAACCTGAAGTCAATACTGAAACTGAAGACATTGATTCGCAAGAGCAAAATCTTCGTCCAGTTCATCCCCGTGTTGCAAATGAAGTACAAATTGAGAAGATAATTGATAGCATCAATGCACCTAGTCCAGTCACTCATTCAAGAGCAACACAACTAGCAAAATTCTGTGGGCACTTTGCATTGGTCTCTATATCTAAACCCAAGAAAGTTGTTGAAGCCTTTATGGAACTTGAATGGATTCAAGCTATGCAAGAAGAGCTTCATCAGTTCGAGCTGAACAATGTATGGGAGCTAATCAAGTGTCCTGATCCTCGCAAGCACAATATCATTGGCACCAAATGGATCTATCGCAACAAACAAGATGCGCATGGTCAAGTTGTCAAAACAAGGCTCGTTTGATTGCTCAAGGTTACACTCAAATAGAAGGGATTGACATGGTCAAGTTGTCAAAACAAGGCTCGTTTGATTGCTCAAGGTTACACTCAAATAGAAGGGATTGACTTTGATGAAAATTTTGCTCCCGTGGCAAGGCTTGAAGCCATTCACATACTGCTAGCCTATGCCAACCATCATAACATCCTTTTGTACCAAATGGTTGTGAAGAGTGCCTTTCTCAATGGCAAGATTGAAGAAGAAGTGTATGTTGCCCAACCACCTGGCTTTGAAGATCCAAAACATCCTGATATGGTGTACAAGCTCAACAAGGCACTGTATGGCCTCAAATAAGCTCCTCGCGCTTGGTATGGCACTCTCAAGGACTTCCTGAAGAGCAAAGGCTTCAAACCTGGTTCTCTAGATCCGACACTCTTCACGAAGACATATGACGGTCAACTGTTTGTGTGTCAAATCTATGTGGATGACATTATCTTCAGCTTGTATCGATGGATCGTGCGAAACAGCAAAACTATAATACTATACAGTACAAGTGACAGTTCACTGGGCCGTTGTGTCATCTACTCCTCTGTCGTAAGAGTGGAGCGCTTGCTTTCATAAATCTTCTAGTCCATTTTGACGACATGTGGGACATCAAGCTACCGGGTCCATGTGCCATACTAGAATACAGTGCAGAGCAGCCGGGGTGAAGCACCCCAGTCATGGCGCCGACGTAGTAATGAGCAATGAGGTGTCAAATCACAAAGCTGCACCTTTCCCATAGTTAAGTTGGAGGGACGAAGTAATAATGCGAAAAAAGAAGTTGGAGGGACGAAGCAACCATCATTTCACTCGTTGATGAATCCGCTTCTCCCTCATCTTCTTCAACTTAACCATGTGTTGCTTCTGCCGTTGTCTGCCTCATGTGGGACGCGAATCGGCTTGGTAAAGCACTAACACGTGGGACCGCATGTTAGCAAACCGCTAGGACAACGTCCTCCGAAAATAAGAAACCTCCGCCGCCATCCGCGCGGCAAAATCACCTCCTTTTTACTAATCTTGATTCTATAATTTTTTAGATCAATATAATTGAGATTTGTATAGATAGCACACAGGAGCAAAAGCAAGTGGTACGGTTAAGGGCATCCACAATGTGTAGCCAAATGTGAAAATAGCTTTTGGCATCGTGGGAACCATTGTGGACGGTGTTGCCAAAGCCAAAAAGATGGAACCGAAGCTCCCTGATTGATTGATTGAAGGAATAGAAAAATCCAATGTCTCTCCTCTTTCTCCCATGCTTGGACACAGGTAGTACAATATAGAGCACAGAGGCTACTCCCCTGTCCCTTATATCACAAATCACAAAGCAGTGAGGCGTCAAATCACAAAAACACGGACGAAGCAACCATCATTTCACTCTTCGCTGACTCCACTTCTCCATCGTCGTCTTCGAGAAATCATCTCACCGCACTAGTACTCCTAGTAGTACTAGTCCTTTGGTTCAATGGACTTCCTGGATGCAAATAAGGCGGTTGTCTCGACTTGCAGGCGACACTTGCGAACGACTTATCGTGGTCTCCCTCAATGGTGTTCTCCGTCGAACGCACTTCGCCAAACGACAAAAAAAAGATATCATCGACGTCACCGCAATGGGGAAGGAAGTCAAATATAGTTACTACCTCCATTTTTTGTACACAAGGCCAATATATCAAAATTACAATTTGCAAAGGGCCACTAACACTAATGGAGGCAAAATTGATGGGGTTAGCAACCAAGGACATTAATATCCCCTGCATGCATGCGGAAGTGAGAAGGTTGGTTTGCATGGCGCTGCATTAATCAAGCGATGAGGAGTGAGATGGTTAGCTCTTTGGTCTTTGGAGAAAAAAATACGCATTAATTGACACATGAAACGAGGATTTGTATCTATTAAATCCCGCGAAGGAAAACCCCGCCTTTCTTTTTTAACACTAGTACTCCGAGTACGTACGTACTTATCCTGTTTGGGTCTAGGCCTTGCATTGCCAAACTTTGCCACACATTTTTTGCCAAGCTTGCCTAAAGTTTTCAAAATGAGGAGGTACACTTGCGCACGGCTGTCGCGGTCGCACCGCACCCTCACACGGTCGCTCCTGCACGCCGTGGTCGCACCGCACCCTCACACAGTTGCTCCTGCACGCCGCAAACCCAACCAAGGGAACGCACCCTCACTGACACGTGCTGTCGCATGTGAACAAACCAAACTCACCCATCCTATCGCTGACACATAATTTTCGTTCATAGAGTATGTTTATCCAATCGCATGTTGGGGAGTATCCATACGGCCCATGCGGTGGTCTGTTGGGGAAGAAGAACAGGTGAGGAAGAAGGAAAGAAGGGTTAGGAGACGTAGGATATTCATCCAACCGCCTCAAATGGTAGACTGACCCAAGTCAGCCGACTTGCATAACAAATATAAGTTTTTACACAGCAAAAGATCCGTAAAAACAACAACATAAAGAAAAACTATCACTGCTCGCGGAAAGAGACGGCCTCTTCGCCTTTGGCTGCCGGCGCGAACCAGCCATAGCTGCCGACGTGTGTCTCCGCACCGTGGTTGTCCTCGGTCTCCAGCTACTCGTTCAAGCAGAGCATGCGGGCGCTCTGCACAGACGAGAGCATAGCCCGGTTCAAGTCGAGGATGTCCGGTTCCACCTGCAGGAGGGCCTTGATGGCAGCAGCATCCGCGCGCTCCGCGTTGAGTCAAGCCTCCGCCGCCCGGTTCAAGTCCAAGATGTCTGGTTCCGCCTGCAGGAGAGCGTCGATGAGAGCGGCATCCGCGTGCTCTATGTCGAGTCGAGCCTCTGCCGCCTGGTTCAAGTCCAAGACATCTGGTTCCGCCTATAGGAGGGCCTCGATGGCAGCGGCATCCGCGCGCTCCGCCTCAAGTTGAGCCTCCGCCGCCCGGTTCACATCCACGACATCCGGTTCCGCCTGCAGGAGAGCCTCGATGGCAGCGGCATGCGCGCGCTCCACGTCGAGTTGAGCCTCTGCCTCCCGGTCCTCCTTTAGTATCGACATGTTGAACTGCTGGTCCGCCTGCACCATGGGGGACTCGGAGCCGGCACGAAGTCGACGTCCATCGTCTCATACCCATCGGGGGCCTTCTGCGCTGCGACCTCCGCCATGAACATTGGATCGGCTTCCTCCTCCTTGTAGCTTGTCTCTAGAGAACTCAGGGATTGGCCCACCGCAAAGAGAGCTTGGGAAGGATGTAACGCCCCGAGACCGACGCTTCAGTTGCCCTTCCATTTATTTTAGTTGTTGCTGTGTGGGTTTTGTGTTTGTTGCATTATCATATTTGTTTTGCATATTTCATTCCTATATGTTTATGCCATGATCATGTTGAGTGCCTTGTCATATTTGCTTCTTGCTTCATGAACACCAATGTTTACATTGCATTGTGCCTTTTGTCATTTTGCATTTCATCATAATCACCATGTGCATCGCATTCTTCATGATGTTGTCTTGCTCTATGCATGTTGCACGTGACCAAACCCCTTGCTATGTCTCCCAAATCTACCCATGCATCAACACCTCCTTCTTCCTTCTTATTCCTTTCATTTTTGCTAGTGCCTTTTTCTGTCCTCCCTAAATGTTCATTCTTTTCCTATAAATCCTGCTCATTGCCTACACACTCTCTGCCAATTTTTGGCTCATATAAATATGTTTTGGTTGGGTTCAAAAATGACTCAAGTTTGAATTCAATTCAAACTTGAATTATTTTTCTTCCTCTAAAAATTGCCAAACCAATTTATTCAAATTGTGCATATTCTCAAGACTCCAGGGATATTTTCTTTTCTGAAATATTCCACCTCTAGCACCTCTTTCTTTTCTCCTAAATTCTAGTTGAAGAAATAAGGAAAAGGAAGAATTTCATATTAGGAGGAGAGAGCCCAGTTCCCTCTGTTCCTCTCGGCCCCCCAGCCCACCTACACTCACCTTTTAGCCAAGCCAAGCCCACCAGCTCCTCCTCTGTTCATTCATCGTCTTCTCCCTGTACTGTACGGCAGGACATCCAGAGCATCCACGTCGGCAGTCCGGTTGATTTGACGGCCGGAGCTGCTCCCTTCCTCCTATATAATCCTGCCCCAACCCTAGGGTTTCCTCCTTGCTCCGTTTTTCCCTCTTCTGCCTCCTTCCCGCCGCCGAGGTAAGTTCCCCACGCCCCTGCCGTCGCCATCGCCATGACCAGCCAAGATGAGCTCGAGCCCGGCGTAGCCAGCATCTCTCGGTCGTCGTCTTCCTCCGCACCAAGTCCCACGACTCCGGCAACGTCTCCCCGCGAATCCCCGAGCCTGGATCGCCAAGTTCCTCGATGTCATCTTTGTTGTCTTCCTCTGCTTCACGGACCCGAGCGGCTCCGTCGATCATCACGTCGTCCCGCCGTCTACGGTCACCCGCGATCGTGTTCAACTCCAGCATCACCCCCTCGGTGAGCAGTCGCTCCTCCCAGCCTCTCCTCGGTTCAATTCTGTCGCCTTAGTCGTCTTCCCGAGCCTGCCTATTCCATATCCGCCATGGACGGCCTCGAGTTCATGCTTGTGTTCATGCTGTTGCTCTGCTCGTTGATTCACGCACGCCACCCTCTGCGCCGCAGCACCGCAGTCACAAGCCTCCCCATACCCACCTAGCGCATGTCACCGTCTCTCTCCATGGCCGCGCCCGAGTCGAGCGCGAGCTCGTGCTCGAGGCTTTGCATGCACCCGGCCGCCCCTTGCTACACCCACACATGCGCACATCCCACCACGGCTGCCGCAAGCCTTTTCCGCACCCCCGCCGTTGTTCTGCTGCACCTGTAGCCGATGCGTTGCTCGCCGTCGTTGCCGGCTAGTTGCTGTGCATCCATGGCTCCCAGACCAGGCCTTTGCCCCGTTCAAATAGTGTAGCGCTCCTCTCTGAACACAAGCATCACAGCTAGCGTAGTGGCTACTACAGATCGGGCCAACACAGGAGGTCCTGGGATCAAATCCCAGGTTCTCCCCAATTCTTTTGCCCCTGTTTTGTTTATTTTTCCCCCAGTGTGCACACCCACAGCCACTTGGGCCCGATTCCACCTCTGGGCCGCTGCACTCTAGTGCTTCCGGCCCAGGCATATTTTTTTACCAGTCTGTGTTTTTTAGCATTTTTCCAATGCATTCGTATTTACAGTAAATGCCACTGTTTTGTATTGTTAATAATTAAATATGCATGCATCCAATTTGGACAAACTCTTAAATGCTTAGAATTTTGTGTAGATTAATAATATGCCACTTTCATCCATGTTTAAAATGTTTAAAATGCTGTTTGTTTAAATTTGCTTAAATGCCATATTAAAATGCTTTAATTCATAACTAAATAACCGTAGCTTGGATTTTAATAAACTTCATATGTAAATGGGGTAGAAAAATGCATAGATTAACTTGTTGTACTTTATTTTGCTGTTTAACAAACTTAAAATATAGTTTAGGACAGAACAGTACCAAATTCATTTTATGCACATGGGGATTTTCCGGAATTGTTGTTTGTTACTTCCGGCCTCATTTAAACTTGCCTAAATAGTTAGTTTCCATATGCTTCACCTCTTGCCATGTTTAGCAACATATAATATTGTTTGGTAGCTTACCCGAGATCAACTAAATAATTGCTTGTGGTGTTTCCTCAATATGCAACTCGTTGCATATTGAGCTCCACGTAACTTGTAGTATTGTTTGTTGCACTTTGCCATGCCATGCCTCATTAAACCGGACATGCATCATACTTGGTTGTGCATCGTGCCATGTCTATGTGATGGTTGTTTACCATGTTGTTTGCTTCTTTCCGGTATTGCTTCTTCTTGATAGTTCCGGTAACGTTGCGATTGTGAGGATTCGTTCGACTACTCCCGTTCGTCTTCTGCATGGACTCGTTCTTCTTCCTAGCGGGATCTCAGGCAAGATGACTGCTACCCTGGATCTCACTACTATCATTGCTATGCTAGTTGCTTTGTTCTATCGCTATGCTGCGTTACCTATCTTTTGCTCATCAAGCCTCCCAAATTGCCATGAACCTCTAACCTTTGACACCATTCCTAGCAAACCGTTGTTTGGCTATGTTACCGCTTTGCTCAGCCCCTCTTATAGCGTTGTTAGTTGCAGGTGAAGTTGAAGATTTCTCCATGATGGACAGGATTTTGGTTGGGATATCACAATATCTCTTATATTATTAATGCATCTATATACTTGGTAAAGGGTGGAAGACTTGGCCTTTTGCCTGGTGTTTTGTTCCACTCTTGCCGCCCTAGTTTCCGTCATACCGGTGTTATGTTCCCGGATTTTGCGTTCCTTACGCGGTCGGGTGATTTATGGGACCCCCTTGACAGTTCGCTTTGAATAAAACTCCTCCAGCAAGGCCCAACCTTGGTTTTACCATTTTCCTCACCACCACCTATACCTTTCCCTTGGGTCGGCCAACCCGAGGGTCATCTTTATTTTAGCCCCCCCCCGGGCCAGTGCTTGTCTAAGTGTTGGTCCGAACCGAGTAGTCTGTGGGGCCCCCTCGGGGAAACTTGAGGTTTGGTTTTACTCGTAGGATGTCTCATCCGGTGTTGCCCTGAGAACGAGATGTGTGCAACTCCTATCGGGATTGTCGGTGCATCGGGCAGCTTTGCTGGTCTTGTTTTACCATTGTCGAAATGTCTTGTAAACTGGGATTCCGAGTCTGATCGGGTCTTCCTGGGAGAAGGTATATCCTTCGTTGATCGCGAGAGCTTATCATGGGCTAAGTTGGGACACCCCTGCAGGGTATAATCTTTCGAAAGCCGTGCCTGCGATTATAGGCAGATGGGAATTTGTTAATGTCCGGTTGTAGATAACTTGACACCAGATCCGAATTAAAACGCATCAACCGCGTGTGTAGCCATGATGGTCTCTTTTCGGCGGAGTCCGGGAAGTGAACACGGTTTCTGGGTTATGTTTGACGTAAGTAGGAGTTCAGGATCACTTCTTGATCATTGCTAGCTTCACGACCGTTCCTTTGCTTCTCTTCCCGCTCTTATTTGCATATGCTAGCCACCATATCATGCTTAGTCGCTGCTGCAGCCTCACCACTTTACCCCTTCCTTTCCCTTTAAGCTTTGCTAGTCTTGATACCCATGGTAATGGGATTGCTGAGTCCTCGTGGCTCACAGATTACTACAACAACAGTTGCAGGTACAGGTTTCGATGATCATGACGCGAGAGCGATGTTTGCTTGTGTTGGAGTTCTTCTTCTGCTTCTTCCTCGATCAGGGGATAGGTTCCAGGTCGGCAGCCTGGGCTAGCAGGGTGGATGTCGTTTGAGTTTCTGTTTGTGTTTCATCCGTAGTCGGATGATGCTCTGATGTATTGTGATGTTGTATTCGTGTGGCATGGTATGCCTTTTGTATGTACCCCCATCTATTATGTAATGTTGATGTAATGATATCCACCTTGCAAAAGCGTTTCAATATGCGGGTCTATCCTTGGTGGGACCTTCGAGTTCCTTTTGGATAGGGTCGCATATTGGGCGTGACAAAGGAGGTCTGTGGCACCAACCGCCGCCACGATTTCTGCACGGCGCTCCAGCGTCAGCATCTTGTAGTAAGTGATCTTGCGGCGCACCATGGATTTCCGGTGAACTAGGGGACGCTTGATGCGGGCTAGGGGATCGAAAGGTGGGGGAATAGGCTGGAGATTTGGTGTGGTTTTAGGGCAGTGGCTGGCGTAGGCCGAGCAGCGAAGGTTCTGGTGTGAATAGTGGTTTTGGTGACGACCGGTCAATCGATTTTGACTATACATCGCTCTTGTCGCGTTCGCGTTGCAGCCCGGCATGCTGGACCCTCCATGTCACTCACCGAATGGAACGCACTTCGTCTTGCATTTTCGCTCGCTTGTGGGACCGCAGTTGAGAGCAAACCAACGTCCGTCCCCCTCCCCCGCCCGCATCATTTATTTTGCTACCACTCCCTCTGTTTTAATCGGAGTAAATAAAAACAGAGGGAGTATACTACGGATGAGGATCCCCTGACGTGGCCGAACCCATTGAGTAACTGACATGCGGGGCCTAGCAAGCATGGGGTCCGCCAGTAAGTGACCGAAAGGGAGGGTAAGGTAGGGATACCTACGTTAGAGGATCCACTTCCACTACTACTCCATCCTTCCATTTACTATACAGAGCCTAATGCGTTTTTCGAGGCTAACTTTGACCAAATGTTAGAGTAATAATATATGACATGCAACTTAGACAAAGCATATGGTCAAATTCGTATGTGAGAGGAGTTTCCAATGATATAATTTTCACATTATACATCTCATGTACTATTAATCTTGTCAATAGTCAAATTGGAAACCATCTCGAGTACAAATCTAGGAGTACATACGAATCTAACAATATTGATTGGGCGTTGTTGAATGTTGATACCTTCTTGATCAAAGTAGAGATATTTTGACTACACATAAAACCTATATGTAAACTAGAAAGGATAGGAGGGAGTATATTGTACGTTCAAAAACGAAACGAACATTGAATACCCTTTATATATGATTTTCGGATGCTATGATCACCGGTTCAAAATTTTGAATCCGCCTTACGCATCGCGTGCCCCCACTCGTTCCCTCTCGATTTCATCCCGGGGTCCGGAGATCTATTGAAAAAGGACTAGGGTGGGTACATGCGAATCATAGTCGGCGGAATGTTCAAATGAGGCATGCAGGAGGATGGACTCAACTAGAGGGCGACATGATCGATGGAGAAGAGGGTTGGAGAGGAATGAGAAATAAGCAAACGCCACATGATTATACTTGAGCGACTCAAATAAACAATAAGTTGTCTCACTTGGCCTACATAGTGAAAGCCCTAATGCACAACGCGGAGCACTGACGCTCGAATATGGCTGGGAAAACAGGGAAACCGACATGTGGGGCACACCCGTCGGGATGACGTAGTGCAGACTAGTCTAATGGAGGAGCTGGCCCACGACCTCCTCGCCGCCGACAACCGTTCATGTGGGGCGTTGGGGCCAACAACGGGGCGCAGCTCCAGCACCGCCTCTGGACACGGCGACCGCAGTGAGCGACACACCCATATCGTTGCTAGACACGGTCGGTTTCAGTGTGCCGAGGGTGGCGTTAGTGCTGTGTCATGACCAATAGTATGTTTGGTTTGTGCCCAAGGCTGCCCCATCAAAGCATTGGGTAGCCAAAATTTTGGTTGAGGTATTGGTTGCCCATGATTTGGCCGACATAGGCAAGAAAAATGAACTAGAGTTGGCTAGAGTTTATTGGCATGCCAAAAAAATGGCAACCATCCAAATAAAGACCAATCTTTGGGTCATGACAAAATTTTTGGTAAGGTGCACTTTGGCCACAATCCAAACACACCCCAACACCCGGCTCGTCGAGGATGCACGGGGCGCCACGACGCGTCCGCAGAGTGGTGTAGCACGGCCAACTGCATCCTCTGGACCTGAGACCATGCCGGGTCGTCTTGCTTTTTCAATGACATGCGGGGATCGCATGTGAGCAAAGGACATCTCCAACATTGCCACGACCGCAGCTGACTACCCTGGCACACCAAAACCCTCGTCCCTCGCGTCGTCGCGCCGTGTGTTCCCAGCCGGTGCCGGCTGCTCACATTCATGCCGTCCGTTCGTATGTCATTGTTAAGAGGCTCGGTGCCCGAGGAACCAACTCCGGTGACTAAATGATGCACCCAGACGCTTGGCCTCACCGGAATGCGCTACTTAAAGCGGTAACGCCCAACTAACCTCCACACCATAGCGCATCGTCCTCCTACCCGGCACCACATCCGCCATGACCACAAGTGGGAACGCTCTGCGGGAGAGCTTGTCTTCGGGGATGAAGCTCGAGGTCGCCGCCCTTGCTCAAGTCACCTCTCGCGAAGCAATAGCGGCGTAGTCGGACGCGGACGCGGCCGCACGAGCGGTGGCCACACTGGCGGCCGACGATGGGAGCACCGTCAGCCACGCGTCCTACTTGCCGCCGTCCAACGTCTGGCACCGCCGAGGTCGGTGACTCCTTCGAGGATGAGTAGGGCATGGGCGGCAGGGCATGGTGTGCCAACTAGCCGGTTCGTCTCCCGTGTTCTACTTTTCCTCGCCGGAGACCGCACCTTCACTTCACGGGTCTTGAACCCCGCCCCCGTACATAGAGATCGCAGATGGAGGATGTTGGTCGCTGCCGTAGAATAGGTTTAAGGTCGGGTTTCTTTTATTTTTCTGTCATATAAAAGTTCGAAATGTAATGAAAATCTGTCGTGTTTGCATTAATCTCGGGCGGTTTATATGAACTTTCATAATAATATACATATCGTAGGAGTACTAGAAAGATGCCCGTGTGTTGCACGAAAGATCAAGCTCTTGTGGGAGAAAAGGATGAATGAGCGAAAGCCTTATCTTCAAATGTGGAGAGGAGTGCGGGTAAATTGTCATAGTTTCCTTCCTATCCGTTAGATATAGATCGGACGGCCTATATTGCAGGATGACGGGCACACCATCATCACCAACTCTGCTTTTTATTGAACCGAGACAAATCTAACATGCAAAGTAAAATAAACACATAGGGTCTATACATACACAAATTATCTTAGGCACTCCAATAGTACGTCCACTACACATTCACGCATTTCACATCTTTCTACATCTACGGGAACCTACGAAAGGGTTAACATAAATTGCCTCTCTCTCCTCCCCTGATTTTCATGGTGGTGGGCCCCTGCCTCCCCCCAATCTACAATCAACAGCTCACACATTTCACATTATGTTAATTACGTAACTAGGATTACGTAGGTGTAGCATTACTCGTCCTAAAAAACCCAACTAAGCCAACCTCCCAGCATATCGCGCGGGAAAAGACCCGACCGCGCCGTTTTAGTCGGGATTACCGGATTACTAGTAGTAGTATTGATGGATCATGCGAAGCGACAATTTTTTTTTGAGGGGGCGAAGCACCTAGTTTAAAAGGAAAAAAGGCGGTACACTCACAACACTCCTGTCGCGGTCGCATTGCACCCCACACACGTTCGGTCCTGCACACGCCTCACGCTAACGGAATGCGCTTCGGCTTGCCTCTTCACTGACACGTGGGACTGCACTTGGAGAAACCGACCATGCGCAAAACTCCCCCCGCCCACCGCGCGAAAATCCTCCCCCCCCCACACACACAAAAATTCTCTCTAAATCCGATTCAACCGCCCTTCGGCTAACTAGCCAATAATATTCCCCAAACCCCCTCCCCCCCGTCCTCCTCCACTCCATTCACTCCGCCAAAGCCGCCCTCCCCGCCGCGCCGATATGTCGGCACCGTGGTTCATCGAGGGGACGCACGGCAATCCTCTCGCTCCCACAGTAGGCTCTCGTAGACTGCCGTCCTCTAGCCGCACCGCCACCTCTGGCTACGTTCTTGTGGAGGCGCACGGCGGTCAGCGCCCCCACCGCTGGCGATGTTCATGTGGATACCCACGGCAGTCAGCTTCTCCCATGGTACTCGCATTCTAGACTGAGGCCCCGTTCATGTCGGTGTAGCGCTGAATGTTAGCTGATAGATGCTGTTAATCTCACTGTTTGCCGAAGTAGTTTACTGTCAATATGCTCTGCTTAAGAAGCTTCCTTGCCCTATTCTACACTCAATCTGCTTAGCTGAGATGGCATGCCAAGGCCGATTAGTTGCTAAAATATCCTGCCATATATTTATTGTGACATAGATTGCCATGGTCTAGTAGCCAATTTGTTAGGTGAAATAGCTCTACACTGTTTTATACTCGATCTTTGTTGCTGCGATGGCCTTCGATAGTTCGATGGCTGTGTGCTCGGCCTCATTGACTACTGAAACAGCCTGCCATAATTTAGCACTCAAATCTGTTTGCTGAATTAGCTTTACATATATTTCGTTACTTAGATCTACTCGTCCCAATATCTTGCCATAGCTTTAGACATCGACCTAGGTATTTTTTTCTGGACTTCATAAAAAAGCATATATGTTTTTCCTGTAATATCTAGTAGAAGAACTAATTTGTATGTCTAATAGATGGACAAGACTTGGATAACTTCGGCTCGAAGATTCTCTGTTGCATATGTCGAGGGGGTTGAAAACTTCATGAACTTTATCAGAGCTGAGTACGGTGGTCCGAAATCAGATGTGCTCTGCCCGTGTAGTAGTTGTATGAATTCAGTTACAAGACCCGAGTCAACTGTGCAAAATCATCTACACTTGTATGGGATGTCGGTCACATATACGAGGTGGGTTCATCATGGTGAAGCTATGAATGTCAATGTTATTAACTGCGTGGAAGCCGCAGATCACCATCTTGATCTGCGTGATGCTCAGGTGGAAGAGGAGGAGGAGGTGGTGGTGGCGGAGCCAGTGAGTTTGACCAACATGGAAACAATGCTACGAAATGCTCGTGCATTTCGTGAACTTTCACCTCCAGAAGAAAAACGGTGGGCCCGCATGTTGGAACAATGCAACGTTGCTGTCACCCTAGGAAATAAGCTGACAGTATTCTTAGCTATGGTCTCCTTTCTTCAGGTGAAGACATCTGAGCGGATGACCAACAAATCATTCGATGCGATGTTGGCTGCTTTCCGCAAATATTTCCCAGATGCGTCTGAGCTGCCACACACCTACAGTAAAATGAAGAATTTCCTTCGTGTAGTTGGAATTGGATATGATATGATCCATGTTTGTAAGAATAGTTGTGTTCTGTTCCGGAAGGATTATGCCAACTTAAGTGAATGCCCGAAATGCGAATCATCAAGATGGAAAGATAGCGATGCTGTGAAGAGGATTCCTCATAATGTTCTGAGACATTTTCCAATTACACCAAGATTGCAGAGGTTGTTTCATGATGCTGAAACAAGAGAGGATGTACTGTGGCATTCTAGGAACCAAGAGTACAGAGATCAAAATGTAATGAGCCATCCATCTCATGGTAGTGAGTGGAAAAGCTTCAATGATAAACACAAAAAGTTTGCTCCTGACCCGAGAAACATTAGACTTGGCTTAGCTTCTGATGGATTTAACCCATTTGGCCACCAGAGCGACACATATAGCATGTGGCCAGTGCTTGTTATCCCTTACAACATGCCTCCAAATGTCTGCACCAAAGAATCAAACTACATGATGGCCTTGCTCATCCGAGGTCCAAAAAGTCCTGGAAAGGATTTTGATTTGTTCATGGAGCCTCTTGTGGAGAAACTTCAACAGCTATGGAAGGGGGTTCTCACTCGAGACCTATATAGCAGCCCACTAGCCGATTTCTTTCTGCGTGCTGTTATAATTTGGTGCATCCATGATTATCTGGCTTTGGGCACTATGTCAGGGCGAATGACACATGGTTACAATGGATGTGTTCGCTGTGACAGGAATCCGCTATCATACGCAATACTTAGCAAGATCTGTTACATTGGACACTGCCATTTCCTTGCCAAGGACAAGCCGCATCCTAGAAAATATCGAAGACATGTGTTCAATGCAGAGCATGAAAACCGTGTTACACCAAAGAGACTCATTGCCGATGAGTTGCAAGTGGAATTGGAGAAGGTTAGGCATATTACACCAGGAAGCCATCCTGGTAATGGTAGCGGGAAAAGGAAGCGTGGCAGGGCAGAAGAGAGATTATTGTTTACCCGCAGGTCCACTTTGTGGGACTTGGAGTATTTTAAAGATTTGGATACCTTAAAATCTAGGATGTGATGCACATCAAGAAAAATATATGTGACAGCATTATCGGCACACTTCTTAATATTGAAGGCAAGACAAAAGATACCTTAAAATCTAGGATTGCTTTGACACACCTGGGTATCAGAAAGGATTTGCAGGTGCAAGATGAAGGTAAACCACGGGATATGGCACCAGTTGTGTGCGTCTTGGACAAGGTAAAAAGAAAAGAATTCTGTGAGGTCCTGTCACGTGTGAGATTCCCACATGGATTTGCTTCCAACCTTGAAAGGAGAGTCAGTGCAGATGGAACAAGGTACAAGGCATGAAAACTCATGACTGCCACGTCCTACTTTAAAGGGTTTTACCTATTATCCTTAGAGGATTGGGCCGCTCTGACTTATATAGAGCAGTTGCAGAGTTGGGACAATTCTTCAGGGAACTCTGCAGTAGAAATATCAGGATAGATGCTTTGGAGCGTCTTAGAGACAAGATACCAACTATCCTATGCGACCTTGAGAAGATATATCCTCCAGCCTTCTTTGATGTGATGGTGCATTTGGCTGTTCATCTACCTGATGAGGCACTACTTAGAGGTCCAGTACAGTATGGCTGGATGTACCCTATTGAAAGGCGGCTAGGCACTTTCAAGGGCTATGTTAGGAACAGAGCTAGACCTGAGGGTTCCATTGCAGAGGCCTACATTGCTACAGACGCGTTGACATTCTGCTCAAAATACATTGAAATAGCTGATCAGCTTAGCAAAGAGGTGGGTGAATACAATCTCGGGCTCAATGTTTTCGATTATTCTGTTCGATTACAGGGAAGAGTCGACAAGAGGACAAACCTAAAGATTTGGACAAAATGGTTTGGTATGTGTTGAATAACTGTCCTGAGATACTACCTTATATCAAGTAAGTGCAGTACTATAGCTTATACATCGTAATCTACTAAACTTGCAGCACATTCTTATATATTTAGATGTTTGATGCGATCACTATGTTGTGCAACATCTACAAAGAGGAGTTACTGCCGCAAAATCCAAGAAACATTGACAAACTGGTTATGGCAGGATTTGCGAAATGGTTCAAGAACCATGTAAGCTTTTGAAGTGCATTGTCAGTTTTTTAATATATTGAGTACATAAGATGACCAGCTTGTCTATTTTCTAACCATAGGTTAAGAAGATGCGGGAGGATGGGCAGGCAGTTGATGATGCCCTTTACTCACTAGAAATGGGTCCTGATACTCGGGTAAGACATTATGAATCTTGCGTTGTTGAAGATGTGCGCTACAACACCCTTGCACGAGACGAAGGCAGGAAGACACAAAACAGTGCCATCATGAGCACGGATACGTATGACAAAGAGACAACTGAAATGTATGCTAACATAACAGACATTGTTCAGTAGCAGTATATCTCCAGTTTCGAGGATCATCGGTGTGTGGTTCTGTTGTGGTGTCATTGGTATAACCTATTTTCCAGGATCGCAAAACCCAGAGCTGATGATTATTTCAAATCCATCAATGTCAAGGTGGCGTACCAGACCAACGAGACTTTTATTTTGGCAAATCAAGCAACACAGATGTTCCTAATATCTTTGAGAACCATCACATCAATGACACCGGCGAAAAGATTGCCTGTCGTGCAGTGGACATACAAGAGTTGATCAAGAAGAAGCCAACGTTCGAGGACGTTGTGGACGAAGAAGAAGATGACACCATGGGGAAATACGATTTAGACTGATACACATGGCGAAGATGTTGACGCTGCTGCTACAGATGATGATTACATTGCTTTTGTCGTATTTGCCTGTCAAAAGATGTTTTTTTATCTACTATGTGAAATTGTGTTTGCTGTGACAACTGAAACCTGATGAACATGTTGTTTAGTATTTTGCTGTGAGAACATCACTTGTTATGTATGCTGATTTGTGTTTGGTGATTGTATGACAACTAAAACATGATGACATTGTTGTTTAGTTGTACTCATATTTGGCTGTGAAACTTGAATTTGATGACATAGTTTGATGTTAGACTACAATTTGCTCGACGTCTTTGAATGAGAACAAAGCTAACCGACAGGGCCTCTGTTATTTATTTATTTATGAGCAAAAGGGGATACCCCCTGATTTCTGTTAATAGAAATCATTAGATGTTCACAACACTACGCCCAGCCTGCTACATAGGTTTCATTCATTACTAGTTTCAGCAAAGTGCTCATGTTGTAGCCACTGAATACATCACGAGTGCTACATACACTGCAAATTAAGAGACAATCATCCTACAAAGCACATCGATTTTGCCCATTATCTTCACAAGCTCTTTCATCTCCTCATTGCTGTCAAGGCCATTCAACAGATGTTGCTTGGCCATGATCAGAGGAACTGCATCTTTATCCTTTTTCTCTGCATCTTCCTCTTCTGTCGTTCCTTCAGTTACTTGTCCAACACCCCAACCTGCTGGTATTGGGATTCCTCGGCTAACCAAATAATCAGCGTAGTTGCATTCCCCCACATCAGCAACTTCCCAGAAATACAAATCACACGAATCTTCCCTTTTCTGCACGAATCAAATTGGAAGATCATCCACCAAACTATTAAAAAAATCAGCAACTGAAAGCAGCAGAACAACACTTAAACATATTATTACCCCATGATTCGGGCATTTGTAGAAGACTCGGCCAGGGTTGAGGATTGTGGTTGAGACGCGACGGATGACTCTGCGTGATTTGCAGTAGTGGCACCACACCAACGGCAGCGGTTTGCAATGAGCAATCGGCTGCGGTGCGCGTGCCGGCGGGAGTGTGATGAGACCCACAGGCAATGGTACAGGTGGTGACTTGGCGCATATCTAGTTGTTGCCTACTGAAGAGCAGGTGGACGAGTAGCCAGCGGACATGGTTGCTGCGGCCAGAGCTTCTGATGCTAGGCAGAGTAAGTAGAGAAGAGGAGAAGCGAACGTTGGATATGTCAGTTTCATTACTTGCAGAGTAGCATAGCACCATATATAGTCATAGTCTAGGTTTGGATTCGAACCAGCTATAGGAGCACGTCTCTCTTTTTTCTAAAACTCGACAACGTCTATTTACTGGTACACTAGCTTGTTCTGTATGCCTTCCCAAGTCATTGATTTTCTTTCCCTTTTTTTGCGAGGAAGGAAGGAGGACAAAATTGAGAGTACCTGGGACTCGAACCCAAGACCTCTCGGTTGAAAACCAAGGGTGCTAGTCACTTATGTGGCGAACGTTCCCCGTGAGGAGGACGGCAGACGAACACATTTTCCTTGCAGATTTCTTCCTATATATAAAAAAGTATGCTACTTGGTGTCCGCTTAGTCAACAAACGATTGTGCCAACCTTGACCGTTGGATTTACATTCAACGTCTGTCGCGTTTCTTCAGTCTCTTCTTCCTCGACCCGCCAAAGCCAAACCAGCACCGGCGGGACCACCTGCTCCCGCCTCCCACGGTTGGCTGTGATCTTCCCCGACTCCTGTTCGTTCCCGTCCGAGGCCTCACCATCGTCCTCCGCCTTTGTTGGCTCGCCACGGCGCCGCCCTATGGTGTTGTCAACATGGTCAACAACTGAGAGGAATAAGGAGATGACTGTACATGGTGAGGATGTCAGTAGGGACCCAGCAGCACGCGCAGTAATTTTGTTTTTTTGGGACGGAGAAGGGTATCAACTGGGTTGTGCAGGACCCGTGGCCCGTCTAGCCCAGGCTTTTATTTCATATGTTTAGCACATGACCAGCCCAGTTTGTTTTTTTTTCATTCTGAAAAATGGCTAGCCAGCTATTTTGTTTTTTGCAAAATAACCAACATAGGCCTACTTTCTTTTCTATGCCCTGCTGGGCCGGAAATCTTTCAAGACGAGGAGGGATGCATTTTGCCCAGAAAATGGGCTATAAGTAATAAGAAATGGGCTATAAGTAATAAGAAATGGGCTATAAGTAATAAGAAATGGGCTATAAGTAATAATAAATGGGCTGTAAAATGAAAAAATACAGCAAATAGGCAATTAGTTCCAAAATACTATTTTCTTTCAGATTTTGATATTTTAAATTTCATTGTTTTTGTGCGGGTAAAATTTCATTGAATTTAAATTAAGGTATATTTAGATTTAAAATTAATTTGAATCTGGCTAGAAATTTTGGGTTGTATGCTGTTTGGGACATATTTGGAGGCTGACTTGTGGGTCTACTAGGTTGACGTGTACTTTGGCTTTGTCAACTTAGTCCACAAACGATTCTAGCAATAGTGACCGTTGGATGTTAATCCAACGGCCATACTGCTTCTTCAATCTGAACGATTCTAGCTCCAGTGACCGTACGATGTCCATCCAACGGTCGTAGTGCTTCTTCAACCTCTGGTCTTCTTGCTCTAGCCGCCCAAAGCAGCGCCGGTCGTGCCGCATGCGCCTGCCTCCCGTAGCCGGCTGTGCTGCCGCGGAGGCCTCACCGCCCCCTACTATTCCCACCGCTGGCCAGGCCCTGCGGCGAAGACAGCCTCAAACCATAGCCGAACCAGTGAACCCTCGTGCTCCTCTCCGTGCGGGCTTCCACTTCCATGTCTTCCCCGGCTCCGCGTTGTCCCCTTCCTAGGCCTCGCCGTCGTCCACCGCCGTGGTGCTCTCGGCATGGCCTGGTCAACATGGTCAAGAAACGACTTCCATCGGACGTGGACTATACGTGGAGAGGCTGACAGCTGGGTCCACGGCCGCAGCAAGGAAGTGCCTCCTTATTACGTGGAAAATAATGATTCCTCCACCTGACAGCTGGGAACCACCGGACGGGCCACTGTATTTAGCGAAAAAAACATTTCCCGCTGACTGCTGGGACCCACCAGCTACATCTTCACACGCAAGGAAGTGCGTCCGGGCAAGAAAACGATTCGCCCCCCTGACTGCTGGGACCCACCAGCTACATCTTCGCACGCCTGGAAGTGTGTCCGGGCAAAAAAACGATTCGCCCCCCTGACTGCTGGGAC
>NC_041387.1:541026515-541027813 GCF_002162155.2 Triticum dicoccoides | reverse complement strand
CATCTTCGCATGCAAGGAAGTGCGTTCGGGCAAAAAAAATGATTCGCCCCCCTGACTGCTGGGACCCACCAGCTACATCTTCGCATGCAAGGAAGTGCGTCTAGGCAAAAAAACGATTCGCCCCCTGACTGCTGGGACCCACCAGCTACATTTTCGGATGCAAGGAAGTGCCTGACAGTCGGGACTCACCTGGTCGAAGTGTACGCGGCATTGTCATTCTGGTCGCGAACGTGTATGTACATATATACTGGTCGATGTAGAGGCGCGCACGTGTCGTAGTAGAGGCGCGCACGTGGCATGTACACGTATGTACAGCGGCCAGGGTGCAAGAAAGAAAATACGGCCACATATGTGTACATACGAGCGGGGTCTCGAATGCCTACTCGTGCATACGTACGACCAGGGCTCGTGTACAAGGCTGGGTCAGAACGGAGAAACAACATCGTCGTCGTGTTCATGGGGAGGCAACAGAATGCGTCGTGTTCATGGGGAGGCAACAGAATGCGTCATGTTCATCGGGAGGCAACAGAACGTGTGGGAGCCAACCGGCTGGGTCAGAACGGAATGTGTGGTCGTGTTCATCGGGAGGGCTTGGACGAAACAGGCGATGGAAACGAGGCCTGGGGTACGGCCGAACGGACGAAACGGCCTTGTGTTCGACCGGCCACATCCGAAATGGGATCCTGTTCATCGGGAGGGGTGTGGCGTACCGCAAAATGAAGGAAACGGACCTCCTACGGTCGAAACGGGGGTCCTGTTGATCGGGAGGGGTGTGGCCTACCGTAAAACAGATGAAACAGACTTGTGTTGGAGCACTATGGGCGAAACGGGGGTCCTGTTGATCTGGAGGGGTGTGGCGTACCGTGAAACGGACTTGTCTTGGAGCGCTACGGTCGAAACGGGGGTCCTGTTCATCGGGAGGGGTGTGGCGTACCGCAAAACGGGACTCCACGGGATATTGTTCATCTCCACCGTCGAGCTCCTCCATCCTCCACGGGCTACTATTCATCCACCATCGACCTCCTCCAGCCTCCACCTGTGACTGTTCATCCACGGGCTCCTGTTCATCCAGCCTCCACCGCGTGCTACTCCACCGGCTACTGTTCAACCACCCCTCTCCACGGGCTCCTGTTCAACCACCCCTCCACGGGCTACTGTTCATCCACCCCTCCACCATCTACTGTTCATCTAGCCCTCCATGGGGTCGTCCTGTTCATCCAGCCCTCCACGGGGTCCTGTTCATCTAGCCCCAACTGGCTCGATCGATCGGGGTCCTATTCATCCAGAGACAACGCCAC
>NC_041387.1:540985031-541026155 GCF_002162155.2 Triticum dicoccoides | reverse complement strand
AGCATCGACCGGCTTTAGTTAGCAGCAGTAGCGAAGGAATTCCTCGATCGGGTTCAATTAACAGCCATCGATCGATCGCTCGGGTTCAGTAACGCGTAGCCTGCAGTGCAATCGCTCGGGTTCAGTTGGAGCCCAACGCCTCGCTCGGGTTTAGTTAGAGCCAACGCCTCGCACACACACGCGTAATTGTACGAGAGAAACGCGCATCTCTCCGCCCCCGACCGCCCACCGTAACCGGGAACTCGCCAAAATTTTCCCCTCCCTCGCTTCTACCATGGTTTTTCGGTCATGGACGGCCCAAAGAATGTCATGCAGCTGCGTCTCCGGCCCACCCAGGACGAAAAGCCCATTTTCTATCATAATTGTTTGTCATAGAAGTAGGAGCCCACCACATCTATGATGATACCTGGTTTTTTCATAATTATCGTCATAGAAGTGTCATATGTATGACAGGAAAAAAATTCGTTCGGCCCAAAATGTCACAGATGTGTCTTTTTTTTGTAGTGGGCCCTTTATCACCAAATGACCAAAAGGGTTGAAAATGAGGACTAACGCCCCTGAAGAATATCATGATGATGGAGGAGCGCCAGCGTTGTTGGGGTCTTGTGTCGTTGTAGGGCATGCCGTAGTGTCGTCCAAGTCTTCATACTCGTCCGTGTCGCGTGATGAAGAATATGAACTGGCTACCAATGGAGGGACCTTGACCCTCTTGTATTTCTTCAATGGAGGAGCAGACCAGCCAAAATCATCCTTGAAGCCCATTTTCTTCAGATCTTCTTCACCATAAAGATGTGACAGAATAGCCCAGGTGCGACCGAAGACTTCATGGAGGTAGTAGTGGTTTTTCTTCACTTCATTATGTGTAGAAGTCATGTTGTGAAGAATAGAACCAAACTGACGCTTAACCCATTTGTGGTTTTGATCCACCTTCTGGTGAAGACTAAGAAGCAGCTCTCGGCCAGTCATCACACGAGGAGCAGTGGCTTGAGGATTTTGCTTGGATGCATTAGCAGTAGAGTCATGAGTGGCAGAGTCATCATTGGTGGAGTAAGATGCAGCTTTGCGAAACTGACCATCCAATGGATGAATGCCTTCATCAACAATAGCAGTGGCCTTGCCCTTTTCATCGGCTGAGGAAAATGTCCGCTTGAGGACTTCAATAGGGGGCAAGTAGCTGCCATGGTTGAGAGTGTCAGCCTTGTAGTTGAGTGAAGACCTTGTTCTGATGAATCTCATAATCCAAGGAGCATAAGGCTTCAGCTCAAACGGAGATTGTGCAACATTTGCCAGAGTCCTCATGAAGAAATCATGATAATTGACAGGAATGCCATGCATGATGTTGAATAGCAGATTCTTCATGATGCCAACAATGTCCTCATCATATGAGACGTGGCCTTTGATAGGACTCAAAGTCTTCGTCAGAATGCGATAGACTATTCTTGGCACATACAGCAAATCCTTCATGAGCAATTCGGTCCTTGGGGCTTGGCCAGGCTTCAAAGGCTTCATTAGCACTTCCATGTAATGAGCAGAGAGTTCGGATTCTTTGTACAGACAACGAGCACCTTCAGGTGGAGGACTGATTGGCAGGGCATGAAGTAATTCAGAGGCCGGTGCCTTATAGTGAGTATTGTCGGTCATCCAGTCCAACACCCAAGTGTTGATATCATCAGCATCACCTGTGATGTGCAGCGTTGCATAGAACTGAAGAATAAGCTCTTCATTCCAATCAACAATGTCAGTGCAAAAGTTGAGCAATCCCGCATCATGAATCACGCTGAGGACTGGAGAGAAGCAAGGCATGGATTCCATGTCCACGTGAGGAATATGCTGGTGGTCAAAGACTTTGTCTTTGTTGAAAAGCAGTGAAGAATAGAAATTGGCCTGGCTGGCAGTCCAGAAGCGCTTCCTTCTAAGACGAGCAGAGTCATATGGGTTGAATTCAGTGAAGAACACATGCTCGCCGAAGAAATCATCAGCCTTGAATTGTTGCTTCTTTGAGAAGGGATCCTTTGGCTTGGGGTGAGGAGTATCAGTTAATTGCATCACCACCTCAGGAATCACAATCTCGGGTTCCTCAGGCTGAGGAATCTCGGGCTCTTCTTCAGTTGTAGTCTGGGTCTTCAATTCTTCATTTACAATTTCTTCGGCACTAGTGGCTGGAATATCTTCATGGACAGATGGGGTTGCATGAGGTTCTTCAGATCCCATTTGTACTTCAGTAGCAGCAGGGGACTGAGGAATTGCTTGAAGTGGAGTGAACATTGGAGAGTTGGGGTGCTGACTTTCCCAAAAGTCATCATTTAGCACAGGTGTGGTACAACCAATGTCCATGTCCTCATCTTCCATTTCTTCAATGCCGACCTCTTCAGCAGTAAACTGAGGCATAGGCGAGGAGACAACTAGTGTTGAAGGGATTGCATCCACTTCAATTTCTTCATCCAACTGCTCTAACGAAGCAGCAGAAGGATTCTCTTCATCGGATTCACTTGGAATCACATAGTCTTCATCAAAAGGAACAAGGTCCTTTGATGGCATGAATGAGACAGTAATGACATCAATTGGGTTGTCAATTGAGCTTGTCAAAGGCTTCATCTTCTTCGGAGCTGAAGAATTTGATGAAGTTGATGCCTTGCTTTTCTTCACAGCTGCACGCTCTGCAGCCTTGGTCTTCCTTGCATCTGATACAGATGGAAGGATCGGAGTTGGTGTAGGTGCAGGAGGAGCAGAAGAATTTGGTTTAGTTTCTTCAGGCGCAGCTGATGGAGTTGCCCTGACATCTTCATTTTCTTCAGGCGCACTAGTAGTGGATGCCCTGGCAATTTCTTCAGCTGCTGGAATGCAGTCATCAGCCCTGGAACTTTCATTTTCTTCAGCAACCTGATTTTCATCGGTGGTGCAGGCATGTTTTTCAGTAGGTTGAATAGATGCTTCAGCGGGGGGAACTTCAATGTGCACAGGAGCAGCAGCACGTGAAGTGAATTTCTTTGTCAAGTTGATGAAACGGACCTTGGCGCCCTTCCAGTCAGCATAGTAGCGATTGAATTCATCACTCAGTTGCTTGATCTCAGTTTGCAAGGCAACGAGTTGATCAGGGGTAAGAGAGAGGAAATGGTCCTTTAGGTAGTGCTGCTTCTTGTCCTGCGCTTTCTTCAGTCTTCTGCCTTCTTAAAATTTCCACTTTTCTTCTTCAATGAAGGCAGTCAAAACATGACTTTGACCAGGAGTGAGGTTCATCTCCGGCAAAGGAGTGTTTGGGTCCTTGTGACATAGATCAATGAAGTCTAGGATCAACTTTGGATCCACTAGCATTGGCAAATTGCTGCCTTTGGCTCTAGCGGCCCTGGCCTGCCTATCTCTGATGATTTCGGCAGGTTCTTCATCATCAGCCTCATCATCAGAAGGCACTTGAAAGGCAACCTACTTCTTGTGAGGACTTGGTCGAGGGCCTCGTCCAGCAGTAGCCTTTTTCTTCAGCAGAGAGGGGCCAGTTGAAGAATTTGGTGTAGCAGAGGAACTTGCAGATGCTCCTGAGGCAATTGAGAAGCCTATAGTCCTTTGACACATGGCGAGATGCACAGGTGTAGAGGATTTGGTTGGAGCAGCTGAGGACTTTGACGGAGGAGCTGAAAACTTTGTAGGAGGAGCAGGTTGAGGAATTGGTCGTGAGGGCATTGAAGAATCTGGCCGTGAGGGCATTGCTGAGGAGCTTGGCCGTGAGGGCATTGAAGGTAAAGCACTTGGCTTGTGAGCAGGCTTCTTAGGCATGGCCTTCCTTGGCTTGCTTGTAGAGGCCTCAGCGGCGGAAGCAGCAGCAGAGTCTTCATTAAATTTCCTCACTGCTTCTTTTGCCTGTTTGGCCAGTTTGGCCTGGCGCTTTGCCCATTCATCAGGATAATCCTCACCGCGCTTGAGGCTGGTGGGGTCTGCCAATTGGCCAGGTGCCAATGGAGGTCTTGGGCATGGAGGGTTGCGAGCGAATTTCTTCATATACTTGGGAGTAACATATCTGTACTCCCTCCACTCCCATGCCCATCTCCTCTCTATCCTTTGTATGTGCACCTTGCGCTGATTTTTGTCCTCCTTACCAAATTTGGCCTCATCAGGAGTGCAATAATCCTTGTATATGTCATCGGGGATTTCGAAAGCAGTATTGACCTCAGGCCTTTTTCCACCCTTCTGTGATTTCTTACCGTCAGCCATTTTCTTCAACTGAGGAATATGAACAACTGAAGTTTCTGAAGAGGTGTGCAACTTTTCTTCGAGGAACGCTGCAAATGAGTTAAGTTGATGAGAACCTAGTGATTCAGCAGCGGCCATGTGTACCCGTGAACAAAGTATATTTGCGAGGAATTTGGAGAGGTCATATGCGTTCTTGGAAGGTTTTTCAAAAACACAAGTTTGAGGAATTTGACCAGATGAGTCTTGAAGAATTTCACTAAGCGTTCGTTGTCTTAGGTTCCAGAGTTGTATAGACCGAAAATCCACACAATTGAGGAATCTTGAAGAAAAGTTATTGCTTAGAGAAACAAGTCAAGAGCAAATGACATGTGGGGTGTTCAGTGTGCGAAGATTTGAAGAATAAACACTTTTGAAGATTTTCGAGAAAACATTTGAATCAAAGTGGGCAATAAAAGTAACTTTTAATTACCCCTTGATGAAGAACATGACGAACTGGGAAGTGTAGATGTGAAGTTCATCAGTTCAGATCTTCCACGCCCTAACTCAGCAGAGGAAGACAGCTACGGCGGCGGTGGAGTGAAGAAATCCGCAACCGGCGCGAGTACGACGGCGACGAGTTCGAGGCAGTGAAGCTCTTCCTCACCGGCGATGATGAAGTAGCGGCGGTGCTAGGGTTTGAGAAGATCGAGCGGGAGTGAGAATGAGCGGAGTAAAAACAAAGTGAGGAAGAGGCTGGGGTATTTATAGTGGGAGTGAAAAATTGTACGCCCGAAGAATTCAGACGAACATGCCCCTGGCCCTTCTCATTCGCGTGACATGTGTCACCCACGTACTATGAGGTGGCGATCATATCGATGTACAAAAGTAGGGGCTCTGCTTTTGACCCCTTTACTTGTGCACGGGTAGTCAGGGCCACCCGCCACGGCCACGCATGGCAGGGAAGGAGAGGGAAGCCGGAAAGAAGCCAAAGGAACAAGACAAACAAAACAACGTCAAGGACCAAGGCCACAAAGGTCGCACGAGCAACGCAGGTTGCCCCGGCAAGGACCCTTGCCGAGGGCGGCCTCAGCGGCCCCGGCAAGACCCTTGCCGGGGTAGCTCATCCACACCAGCTGAGTGAGCCGCCTTCAAGCCCACCAACGCTGTAAACACATTGGGACAGGGCTCGGGAGGCACCTCTGTGGTGGCATGCAGATCTTTGTGAAGACAAAGAACATTCAAGATCAAATGAGGACAGGAAGGCAACAATCCTCGGCAAGGTTCTTGCCAAAGAAGCCCGCGAGACCCCCTGCAAGATCCTTGCTGGGGATGACGGCGTGCCGCGGCAGGACCCTTGCCGGGCCACCCGGCAAGACCCTCGCCAGGCGCGCCAGCAGGGCCACTGCCAGGCTCGCGCCAGCAAGTCTCCACCGCCGCCATTCGCATGCAGTTGCCGACCCAACCAGCTGGGCAGGCACCTGCGTGGCAACATGCAGCCCTTAGTGGAAGCTCCACCACCGCGCCACCTCAGCTGCCTGCCTGCCTACATGGCGCTGCATGCACCACTGGCCAGGGCGTGTGTCAAAGCCAGGAGGGGCGGCGACGGACGGGACGGGCCTCACCCCCGTCCCCGATAAAGTGAAGGGACACCTAAGCCCTGCATTCAATGCACTTTGTCCTGTAATATCAGCGATAAGCTCATAACGCTGTAGCACTTTCCACCACCTGTGTGCCACTGTGGCAGACCCTTTCGCTTATAAAAGGAGGCCCAAGGCGCACGGGAGAAGGATTCGGCTCCTTGGAACCTGGCAACACCCAAAGCTAGTTCAAGAGCTCAAGAACACAAAATACATCCACCAAAGCAGGATCGTAGGGTTTTGCGCATCTTTGTGGCCCGAACCTGGATAAATCCCCTTTGTGTTGTCCACTAGTCCCGCTGTTCTCACGATCCCGCTCGCCGCAACCGCAGTAGGTATTCTTGTGATCCCATAGGTGTCGTTTCCCACCGACATCTTTGGCGCGCCAGGTAGGGGGCGCTATTGTGAGAATCTGGTCTAGTGGTAGGCCTAGCAGTTCGTCATTGCCACGGCTCCTGTGGTGAAAGCAGTCAAGAGGGCGACGCTGCCCGTTGGCGCAAAGGACGCCGAGGCGGCGACGAGAGAGCTAAGTCATGCTGAACTTTAAGTTTTTCTCCTTAAATATAGAGTTATTATCCTCGACGGTTTTGCCTATGTATGGAAAACTTGTACGCAGAGGGGGCCTCCTGCGATTGGCAATGCCCTTGTTCTGTTTCGAGTCTGCTCAACAATTTGAGCGGCTGCGTCGAGAGCGGCAAGGTAGCCTTTCGCCATCAGCTACGCTCTCGGCTCTGACTCGAGTCAAGCTCGACAGATCGAGCGGCCGCGCGAAGGGCGGTAGGGTGCTTCGCCCGGTAGCGAGCACACCCGGCAGGCTAATGAGGATCCATACTCAAGACGCCGCCCTGGGTTTACGTGCCGGCAGGCCTACCCAGTTGATGTGGGGCATACATACAAAGGAAGATCGAACAGGAAGATAACATGCATAATTTCAGGGATACTACAGAGTTATATTACGTTAAATTGCCTCTGCGGTTCTAACTAAAGATAGATTTGTCTTGGTCATTAACCTGCAGCGGCGATAAAGAACGGGGTGCTTAGTCCCGGCACTGGCCCTCCATCCTCTTGATTTCGTCGACGCGGCTGAGGATGGGCTGGATACGCTCATTGAGCGCTGCGATGTCAGCATCCATCGGCAAGCTCTTCAGCACCGCTTCAAAATCAAGGTCGGGATGCCAACGCTATCTTGAAGAGCACCCTTGTCATGGCCCCCCGGCAAAGAATCCGGGACTCTTCGGCCAGGGAGGCTACCCGGTTGGAGTGGAGCCGCTTCAGGGCGCCAACAACCCTCTCAAAGTATATGGTCAGGCTGGCGTTGGGGCTCAGGTTCACCTCCAGGGCGTACTCCATTCCCTGTACCCCCATGGTGGCCAACTGAGTGGCGGCCGAGTCCGCAACAGCGGCAAGGTGTTCGAGCCAACGCTTCTCACCCGCCACTTGGTTGTTGAGGCTGGCGGTCTCGTTCTCCGCAGTTGCTTCTCCGTTGCCAGGTCCTTGGTCAGGATCTCCTCCCGGGTCCTGGCCTCCGACAGCATCTTCTCAAGATCCCCTAGCTTCAGCTGAAGGTCTCCGATGTCGGCCAGCTTCATGGTGAGATCCATGTTGCACTTGGCTAGCTCGCTCTGAGCGGCCTTCAGCTCGTCCTGAGCCTGGCGCCACCAATCTTGGGCCTCGGCGATGCACCCTTCTAAGTCCGCCTCTGTAAGTGCATCTAGTGCCACCCCTAGTTGGTTTTGGAGTATTGATGAAAAAGTTGGTTGAGGGACAAATGCATTTGTGAGAATTGCAGGATAACGCAGGTAGTGTCCCTCATTCATTCGGTTTACCTACAGGAGATGACCCCTAAAAATGTATGAAGACATTGAAGACAATGGTGGTGTGTGAAGATATTCACACTGAAGTCTATGACATGAGAAGACATCGAGTGAAGACTACGGAGCGCGAAGACTGAGTCGTTTCGTTGTTTCCTTTTCTTCTTTGTTGAGTCATAGGAACCACCGTACTGTTAAGTGGGGTCCAAGTGAACTAAGTCACAGTGACTGAAGTGATGCTCAACCCAAATCCTATGTCTTCGAGCGAAGACAATGAGAGCAAATCTTATCCAGAGCTGGATGAGTCAGCTTTGCTTGTATCCCAAGTAAAGCTGTCGTGTGTGTTTGAAATCTGACCGTTGGAACACGTGTCAGTTCCTTAGTGACCCAGGGTCATTTTGGACATATCAGGTCGGGTTGCCTTGTGGCTATAAATAGCCCACCCCCTACACCATAAACTGGTGGCTGCTCAGAGTTAGTTTACGGCTTTTGTCGTTTTGAGAGCTACCCACCTCGAAGCCTTTGAGAGAGAAATCCTTGTGAGGACAAAGCCCAAACACCCAGAGCCAAAGAGTGTTAGGCATCACTGAAGTCTTTCTGTCTGTGTGACCTGAAGACTTATTACACTTGAGGACTGTGTATCCTCCAGCCGGTTAGGCGTCGCGTTCTGAGCATCCAAGAGTCATTGTGGATTGCCGGGTGAACGAAGTCCGTGATGGTTCGGAAGTCTACCTTGAAGACTTACCAGAGTGATTGGGCAAGGACTGGGTGTCCTTAGCTCAAGTGGAATAAGGTGAAGACATGGTCTTCTGAGTTGAATCTCAGCCTCCCTAACCAGACGTATAGTTGTCACAACAACTGGAACTGGTCCAACAAATCCTGTGTCTTCAACAAGTGACTGGTTCTATCTCTTCCCTTCTTTACTATGAGTTTGTCTTCGTGAAGTCATTGCTTATCCGTTTTATCTGATTGACTTCATTGCTTGACTACTATTGTTGATTGGCTTCATACTATCTTCCATCCTGATCCTACTACTAGCTGCTATTAGTCTTCGTACGTTAACACTATTGCATACTTGACTATGGCTTGCTTGTTGTAGTTTATCTTCCGCTGCATATCAATTAGGTCATTTCTATTGTTTGTCTTTGAAACTACCATGTTTTGAAGACTTTGATAAAAATCGCCTATTCACCCCCCCTCTAGTCGATAGCTAGCACTTTCAATTGGTATTAGAGCAAGGTACTCCCTTGTTCTGTGTGATTCGGTTTAACCACCTGGAGTTTAGCTATGTCGACTGTAGGGATAATCAAAGTCTCCGCTGCCTGCCCTATGTTCGATGGAACTGAATATCCCTACTGGAAGAATAAGATGCGCATGCATCTTGAAGTCGTTGATGTCGACCTCTGGTATGTCATCAAGAATGGCGTTCCCAAAACTGGTGAAGGTGTCACCCCTACTGATGTCAAGAAGTTCATTCAACTGGACTCGACTACAAAGAACATCATCTGTGGTCATCTGACCAAAGGACAGTATGGCCGTGTGAGTGCTCTAGAAACGTCAAAGCTAGTCTGGGACTGGCTATCCAAGGTCAATGAAGGCGTCTCTACACACAGAGACCAGAGGATCAGTGTTCTTCGCAATCTCTTCAACCGCTTCAAGAGAAACGACAATGAAAATGTCCATCTCATGTTTGATCGCCTCACCGACATCACAAATGACCTTCAGGCTCTCGGCGCCACTGAGATCACTAAGCATGAAATCGTCAAGACGCTGCTGAGATCCCTTGACAGCTCCTTTAACACCCTTGCCCTCATGATACAAGAACATCCTGATTTCAAGACTCTCAATCCGTTTGATATACTTGAGAGGCTCAACACACATGAGTTCCAGCTTTCTGAGAAAAGAGATATCTATGGCCCCAACTATGGCCGAACTCGTGCTTTGAAGGCAAAAGTTGTTTCCTCATCTAAAGAAGAAGAATCTGACTGCGGTTCTGATGATCCTGAAGACATTGGAAGGGAGCTTGCTATGCTTGTGAAGAAGTTCCAGAAATTCACCAAGAAGAAGGGCTTCAGAAACTCTTCACGATCCAGTTCAAGAAATGATGAAGCTTACACTCAAGACAACAAGAAGAGAACATGTCACAAGTGTAAGAAGCCTGGGCACTACATCTCTGAGTGTCCTCAGTGGGACAACGAGAAGAAGAAGAAGAAGAAGAGCAAGGATTATGACTCTGATGACAAGAAGAAAAAGAAATCTTCAAAGTCTTCTTCCAAGTCCACATCAAAGTCTTCATCTCATAAGAAGAGCTCATCTGGCAAGGCTCGTGCTTTTGTTGGCAAGGAAATGGATTCAGAGGAGGAGTCTGCTTCTGAGGAGGCAGAGGTGGAATCTGAAGCTGAATCCGACTCTGGTGTTGCAAGTCTGGCTCTAGCCACTGCCTACGTTGCCAAGTCCATCTTCAACACTGAAGACAATGACTCCCACACCAACACTGATGATGACAAGGACGATCCTGCTCCCACCTACTGCTTCATGGCACAAGGTGCCAAGGTAAAATCACGCGATGCTTACTTTCAAACATCAAGTGAAGATGACTCTGATTGTGAATCTAAACCCAGCTACAAAACACTTGCTAAAATTGCTACTGAAAAACAAAGGGCTATGGAACATACTCAAAAACTGTTAGACAAAAGCGATGACCTGTTGGACGCGGAAATGACAAGTTCACAGTCCTTAGTTGAAGACATAAAAAATCTTCATGCTAAGTATCAAGAACTTGAAAGTCTTCATGAGACGCTCTCAACCACTTATGAAAAGCTCTCCTATGATTATCTTCAAAGGAAGCAAGAGCTTGAGAAATTGAAAGCGACTCATGAAGATCTTCAAAAAGAGAATGAGTCATTTCGCACTAAACAGATCAGTCCCGCTCAGGATGAATTTGAACCACCATGTTTAAAATGCATTGAGCGTGATAACGCTGCCTCTGTTGCTGAATGTTCCACTGCTGCTACTGTTGCTCTGTCTTCAACTACTGATGTGGTAACTAACCCCTCTTCTGAGGATACCACTGCTATTGTTGATGAAAATGCTAGGTTGAAGACATTGCTTGAAACAGGGATGTATAAAAGTCTGAAAGGGCATCAGACACTTTATGATGTCCTCAAAAAGCAGATTCTGAACCGAAACCCTAGGAAAGAGGGTGTTGGGTTCGAGAGGAAAATGAATGCCGATGGTTCCTACTGGAAGCCTGAGCAGTATCCCAAAACCACATGGGTTGCTGCAAAGGAACCTTCAGTGGATTCATCCACTTTATCTGGCTTTACCTGTGCTAATCATGTTATCATTGATGAATCCTTTGATGCAAACTATAAACTATTCAAAATCAGAATGGTGAAGTGTTTGCGAGGTACATTGGTACTAACTGCAGGAATGGACCGCCAATGAAGAAGATCTGGGTTCCCAAAAGCTGTCTTGAGAATCTTCCCGTGAATGTTGTCATGACACCACTAGGGAAGAAGACAAAACCCCAGACCAAAGGCGTCACATGGTCCAACAGCTTCATACGGAAACATGACTCACCAGAGTCACCCTAACGCCAATGTTTTGCAGGGAAATCGTACTCCAACTTATGAATATGAGCGCGTGTCTTCAAACTGCTATGTTCATAGTACTAAGAACTTTTCTGCTTATTCATATGAGTATCATTCATCTCCTACAAGGCTATTTGCTAGGGCTCCAAAGCCGAAATTCTCAGATGCTGCACTTAGACTCATTGCTTCTAAGCCACCCCTAAAGATGTGGGTGGTGAAGAAGAACTAACTCTCTTTTGCAGAACATGGTCTCCAGCCAGCAATCAAAGGCGTCCGATATAATTGCTGGGGACCTAAAACACAAAGGGACGCATGATAAAATGACTTACTATGTATTCCACATATGAATCGCTTACTTGTCATACTGTGTGCTAACTTTCATCTATGATGTGATAATCCAAGTGTGCATCAACTGCTTATGCTTCACAACATACCTTGTGAAGCCTATCCTCCTAACTACACTGTAGGGTATGACACCTCGTGCTTCAGAATGGATTATGGATAGCGGATGCACTAATCATATGACTGGTGATCGAAGTCTTCTCATGGACTCAACCTTATGTCCATCCGACAAGAGTCAAATCACATTTGCTGACACTGGTAAAGGCAAGGTATTGGGTCTAGGTAGAGTTGCAATCTCAAAGGATCAACACATGGATAAAGTGATGCTTGTTGAATCCCTTGGATTCAACTTAATGTCTGTCTCAATGCTTTGTGACTTAGACATGATTGTGATATTTGGAAAATATCGTTGCCTTGTACTAATGGAATCTGACAAGTCTCTAGTCTTTGAAGGGTATAGGAAAGGTGATCTATACATGGTAGATTTCTCAGCAGGTCCACAGCTTGCCGTATGTATTCTTGCAAAAGCATCAGAATGATGGCTTTGGCATCAAAGGCTGGGGCATGCTGGCATGAGGAACTTACACACTCTCGTCAAGAAGAAGCATGTCATAGGCATCGAAGGTGTCAAGTTCAAGAAAGATCATTTGTGTGGTGCTTGCGAAGCTGGGAAGATGACAAGGGCCAAGCACCCCTCGAAGACAATCATGACGACATCTCAACCCTTTGAGCTGTTGCACATGGACTTATTTGGTCCTACTCACTACTCCACCCTCACAACAACGGCGTGTCTCTATGGCTTCGTCGTTGTTGATGACTACTCAAGATATACATGGGTGCACATAATTCTCTACAAGACTAAAGTACAAGATGTCTTCAGACAATTCACCAATCGAGCAATGAACAATTATGGCGTCAAGATCAAGCATATCAGAAGTGATAACGGCACTGAATTCAAGAACACCGGCCTTGATCTTTATCTGGATACAATGGGAATCACTCATGAATTTTCTGCTCCATACACACCTCAGCAAAATGGTATTGTTGAGCGCAAGAACAGAACCCTAATTGAGATGGCTCGAACAATGCTCGATGAGTACAAGACACCAAGAAAGTTCTGGCCTGAAGCTATTGATACTGCATGTCACATCATCAGTCGTGTTTACATCCACAAGCTTCTGGGAAAAACATCCTATGAGCTCCTTACAGGCAAGAAGCCAAATGTCAGCTACTTCAGAGTCTTTGGTGCTAGGTGCTGGATCAAGGATCCCCATCACAAGTCAAAATTTGAACCCAAAGCTCACGAAGGCTTCATGCTCGGCTATGGAAAGGATTCACACTCTTACAGAGTCTTCAACCTCTTCCACTACAAAATCGTTGAAACAGTGGATGTGCGATTTGATGAAACCAATGGTTCACAACGAGAGATCCTGCCAAGCACACTAGATGAAGCTCCTTCCAGTGAATCTATCAAGCTGATGGGAACTGGTGAAATCATGCCCTCTGAAGCACAGCCTGAAGAGGAACTTATCATTTCTGCACCAAACCAACCTGAAGACAATGCTCAGACCGAAGACAATCCTTCCAATGATGACAATGATCAGCATTAGCAAGGTCTCCGCCCAGTTCATCCTCGTGTTGCAAATGAAGTACAAATTGAGAAGATAATTGATAGCATCAACGCACCTGGTCCACTTACTCGATCAAGAGCAACACAGTTAGCAAATTTCTGTGGGCATTTTTCATTTGTATCAATATCTGAATCCAAGAAAGTTGCTGAAGCCTTTATGGAACCTGAATGTTCAAGCCATGCAAGAAGAACTTCAACAGTTCAAGCTGAATAATGTTTGGGAACTTGTCAAGTTCCCTGACCCTCGCAAGCATAACATTATTGGCACAAAATGGATATATCGGAACAAACAAGATGAGCATGGTCAAGTCATCAGAAACAAAGCACGTCTTGTGGCACAAGGATATACTCAAGTTGAAGGAATTGACTTCGATGAAACATTTGCTCCTGTGGCTAGGCTTGAAGCTATTCGCATACTGCTAGCCTATGCAAATCACCACAACATCCTGCTATATCAAATGGATGTGAAAAGTGCTTTCCTCAATGGCAAGATTGAAGAAGAAGTGTATGTTGCTCAACCACCTGGCTTTGAAGATCCAAAACATCCTGATATGGTGTACAAACTCAACAAAGCACTGTATGGCCTCAAACAAGCTCCTCGCGCTTGGTATACAATCAAAGACTTCCTAAAGAGCAAAGGCTTCAAACCAGGATCCCTAGATCCCACACTCTTCACGAAGACATATGATGGCGAACTGTTTGTGTGCCAAATATATGTGGATGACATAATCTTCGGCTGCACCAACCAGAAGTATAGTGATGAGTTTGGATACATGATGCAAGAGCAATATCAGAAGTCCATGATGGGTGAACTGAAGTTCTTCCTTGGTCTTCAAATTCGTCAGCAAAGAAATGTTTCATATCTTAAGAAAAATATCTCAAAGATTGTCTGAAGAAGTTCGGAATGCAAGATTGCAAAGGTTACACGACGCCAATGCCAGCCAAACATCATCTTGGTCCCGATGACAATGGTAAAGAGTTCGATCAAAAGGTATACCGCTCCATGATTGGTTCTTTACTTTACCTATGTGCATCTAGGCCAGATATTATGCTTAGTGTTTGCATGTGTGCTCGATTCCAAGCGGCACCAAAGGAATCGCATCACTTAGCTGTGAAGTGAATTCTTAGATATTTGGCTTACACCCCAACACTCGGATTATGGTATCCAAAGGGCTCAAGGTTTGATCCGGTTGGATTATCGGATGCTGATTATGCTGGTGACAAGGTGGATCGCAAGTCAACATCAGGAACATGTCACTTTCTGGGACGATCACTTGTCTGTTGGTCTTCAAAGAAGCAGAACTGTGTATCACTCTCAACTGATGAATCTGAATACATTGCTGCTGGATCTTGTTGTGCTCAGCTTCTGTAGATGAAGCAAACTCTCAAGGACTATGGCATCGATCTGAAGCAAGTCCCTCTCTTCTGCGACAACGAAAGCGCCATCAAGATTGCCAACAATCCAGTTCAGCACTCAAATACAAAGCACATTGAAATTCGTCATCATTTTCTCAGAGATCATGTCATGAAGAAGGATATTGACATCATTCACGTCAACACTGAAGAGCAACTGGCAGATATCTTCACAAAGCCCTTGGATGAGAAAAGGTTTTGCAAGTTATGGTGTGAGCTAAATATCTTGGAATCCTCAAATGTCATGTGATCAGGCACACATCCTAACACTTATGCATGTTGATGACTTAGATGTGGAACACATGAAGTAAAGTATATCTTCAATCAATGAAGACTTACATTCTAAGTGTGAATACATTAACATGGAATTTGACTTCGGAGCGCCATGATAATTGTGCGCCGTGTTTGGGTCTAATACTTCCTATACGGTGGGTAACGCCACCACCAAAATTTCTTGGTTTGAAGTGTTTCACTCATGGCGTTATTGTTGAGTATCTTCGCATATTGATTTGTCTTCAACTTTCAACTTATCTTCATGATTTACTTCACTATGTTGAGTTGATTACTTTCTCATATATATATTATATATATATATATATATGCTAGTATTTTTTCCTCTACAACATTCACTTATAGCTATGTCTTCACTGTTGAATCTTTTGAACTAAGTGAATGTGATCGGACCCTAATCTCTCTATGCTTACTATCTCAAACTCTATCTGTCCAAATCATATGCATTCTGTTGAAACTGTCGAATGTCTTCTCTGCATCCTTGTCAACAGAAGACATAGAGACAAACATCAAGTCCTATTTAAATGATTCATCTTTATTGTCGATATCCGGAGAAGCCGTAACAACCATCCGACAAACTTGGCGGGCGTGGGAACGTGGGACAAGTCTAAATATGTTGCATGCTTGCCACGTGTCCCACGGATGTGAACAGACAGGGGCACCTGTGTAATTGCGCTATGCCGCACACCTACTTATAAATACGTGTCCCCTGCGGTCAAGAAAACCTTCTTCCACCTCTCCACCTTGTCAAAACCCTAGCACCACCGCTAGCTCTCGACGATGCCGGCGACGAAGCGCTTAGCTGCCGCGACTTCTCCGACGCCGTCCTCACGCCGGCCGCGGGCATCGTCCTCTCCGCCGCCGCCGTAGGTGTCCTCCGTAGCCAAGTTAGGGCACGATGGACGGAGCTTCTCGGTCTCCAAATTCTTCCCATCTAGCAGTTCTTCGTGTGGTAAATATAACTCTATTTTTACCAACTTTTTGATCCTCAATGATTCATCCAATTTATCAAAATTGGTTTCTGTCTATACAAAGTTAGATCTACTCTGTCTGCATCTCATACTGCCTAGTATATTCACTTAAGCTTCACATCTAGTTAGATTCCTCACTTGTACTTATTCACGGATTCGTACAAATCTGGAACCGACTCTCAACATATAAGTGAATGTCTTTGCAACATGAGGTCAATGTCATCAAACTGATTTATCTTCAAAATCTTCTGAGAATGCATATGACCTCTTCCCCTTCCCTCGCATCTCTAATGCTGTCACAGGTACATGTCTGTGGGAGAATCCCTAGGTTCTCATAGTCTGCATTCGTTTGCAGAATTCTTACAACAACACATTGATTCTCCAAAAGCCAGTTCCTGTCTGACCAGCAAGTGAAAGCCTTTGAAGCCTTTGAACATATTGAAACCATTCAGTTTGTAGTTCATGGATGCAAAGAAATCAGTAAGGAAGGGTGGCAGACAGCGTTGTGGGGGAACTTCAAAGGATCTGCCTGATGATCTTGCTGAAATCTACAAAACAGATCCTGAAGAGGATTACAATCAGCGCAAGACTCGAATCCAATGGATTCGATGCTACTGGGCTGAACAGTGGTTCAAGTACAAGTTCGTGACCCAGGAGTACGTAGAGAAAAATGCTATCAAGAGCCCTTGGTGATATTCTCTATCGAGGCCTTCCCCCCAAGAACAAAGCTGAAGCCATTGCGCAAGAATTCTATCCTTGCATGGTCCGTGGACCACAGCCTGAAGAAGACGACCCATCATCATCGCTCTGGTGTCGTGACGCCAATCTCTTCAAGCGCAATTTTCAGTATGCTAAGGCTTCGGCAAAGGAAAACAAGAAGTCATGGGGATTAGACTTCAATCCTGGTCCCTCTGCTCCCCGTGATGATGGCACACGTGAAGCTGAAGAAAATAGAATTGGCCCCTTTGCAAACCTTGAAGGCCTCATCTCCTACATCTTGGTACAAGGTGCCAAAGTGGATCATTCTGACAATGATGCTGATTCTGATGAAGCCCCAGCTCCTCCTCCAAGGCCGCAGAAGCCAAAGAAGATTAAGGCTTCATCATCAGCTGCACCTCCAAAAGCTTCTCGTGTGAAGCCACTGGCAACTGCACCTCCTGAAGCCAGTGTGCAGTCTGAAGATCTTTCCCGCATCTCCAAGAAGACGGAGAAGAAAAAGAAAATCGTCAAGAGTACTGATCAGGCTTTGACTACTGTCGCTATTCTGCGTGAAGAGCCCATTGATCTGTCCAGCGATGACGATCTTGCAGATGATGCCCTTGAGCAAATGATCAAGAGCAAGGAAGAAGCAGGGATCTTCAACAACCTGCCTCTCTTTGACGTGGCAATCATCCATAACTTCATTGATGAATGGTTTGACACACCAAACCTAAGCTTCGATGATCTACAACTTCCAATTGGCCTCAGCGTCGCCTTAAATGGCGCCATTTCTTCTGAGCTAGCTATTGCTCAGCGCATCGTCGAACTGAAGCACAAGATTGACTATGAAAAGGCTCAGTTCAAGAAGCATGTGGCCACGCTCAACGTGCAAGATGTCAGGAACTTCAACATCATGCTGCACGAGCTCAAAGAAGCCTTTCACAAGAAGCATGAAGAAGCTCGAGGCTCCAGAGAGCGTATGAAGAGTCTAGCTGACAAGTGTGTGCTTGCCTACAATGAGGCTGAGAAGTGCAAGGCACTTGGTCGTCCTGGCATCGACCCCAGGATGGCTGCAAAGAAGAAGAAATCAATTGTCCAATCTGCACCTTCAAGGCCAGATGAACATCGCATTGTCTTCCCAAGCAGCATGACTGGCTCGAAGCCAAGAGTCACGTCAACTGCTTCAGAACAGAAGAAGACGAGGGCTGCCGAGGCTGAAGCTAGAAAGAGAAAGAATACTAAAGCCTCTGAAGCTGCTCCCTCCAAGAAGAAGCGCAAGATCAAGAAGAGTCGGGCTTCTCCCACAGAGCCCCTTGTTGTTGAACCCATCTCAGTGGTTCGTCCTGCATATGCATCCCAAGAACTTCGCATGACTGTTCATGAGCCTGCTTCCACAGAGGCTCCTGAAGCTGAAGAGGTTCCGACAGCTGAACCCACCGCTGCTGAAGACATTGGTCAAGATGACAATGTTGAAGATGATGAAGTTCTTCCTCAAATTGAATATAATGTGGTATCATCGCCTGTTCGTACGAACAGCGAAATCATTAGCATTGGTCGTCCTCTGACGCCAATTGCTCAGGATGCTTCATGGGCTGATCGCCCGCAAGAACAAGACTCCCCCAGCACTCCCCAACAACAACAACCCACACCATCCGTACAAGCTGAAGAGGATGAGGACCTGCCCACTCCATCTCCAAAGGCGTCGCCTATACTACAAAGGCTTCGCAAAGGACCAAGGCCTCAAGCTCCTCTTCCGAGCGTTCCAGAAGGAGAAGTGCACCATCAACCTGTTGCACGTCAAGTGTTTTCAGAAGCCACTCCTGCTAAGAATATCTCCAAGTCTGAAGCCCCAGCTGCTGAAGACAATCCGGCTGCATCAGCCGATGAAGAACGTCAAGAAGAACGTGTCCATACTCCCCCCATTCCTGAAGAAACTATTCATGAAGTGAACGTGTCTGTGCCTGACCCTCCAGCTCAGCAAGTGGAGGTTGAAAATCCTAAAGCTGCCACTACCAACGCAAGTGAAGCTCATGACGTGGTCATGACTGAAGCTAATGTGGAGCTTGAACCAACCAGTGTGCCTGAAACCAGTGAGGCAACTGCTCTTGAAGCACCTGTTGTGCAGCCTGAAGCCTCAACTGCTGCCACTGCTCCTGTTCCGCCACCAAGGCCCTATACAATCGAGCAAGCATACAACCATGGCGAGCTAATCACAGTAAGATGGCCTGTTCTGGTCCCTCCGCCTACTGTCTCTGGTCCTCAATTTGACTATCACATTGAGCATAGGCCTCAGGTCCAGAAGCCAAAGCCAAGACTGCCAAGGTTTCCTAGTACTGCCACATCTGTTGGGTCCTTCAATGCAAATGGCTTCAAAAGCCACAACACATTCTTTGAAAGATCAAAGAACCCCTACACAAAGCCAAGAATATCATTAGATCGGTTCTGGAATCATCAGCAGCGAAGCTATTACTCCTGTGTTCTGTATGATCAAGGGCGCATTTTCCCTCATATGTGCCTAGACACTGAAGCCATTGCTGGACTGCCGTGCTTAGAAGAAGCACTTGATTGTTTTCGTGATGCTGGTCTGCTCAGCTTTGTGACAGACAAAGAACATTGGAATGAAGAGCTATTGCTTCAATTCTATGCTACACTCCACATTCGCGGTTATAACAAAGATACGAAGACATGGGTTCTCGAGTGGATGACAGGAAATGTTCATCATGAAGCCAAAGCTCTTGACATCATTGAGCTTACAGGCCTATCCACTCCCGGAGAGCTATATGAACCTGGTTGTCAAAACCACCGCAATGCACTGGAGAGCATCTTCCATAAGCCTGAACCCAATATGAGCCAGATGTTAAGCAGGATGAAGCCTTTGCCACGTGATGCTGAATATCCAAAGGATTTCTTTGTTGATGACCTTGAGTATCTGCCACGCACCACATATCATATCATAAGGCGGACTCTATGGCCTATCAAAGGACATTCATCAGCTGCAAAACTCGAAGGAGCCATGAAGACATTGGTCTTTTACATCCTCAATGGCAGTAGCTTCAATGCGCAAGATTTCTTCATCAGGCAACTGGCTGCATCTGGATCTGACCTCTTCGGACTGAAATTCTATGCTCCATGGGTCATGCGCCTCATCAAGCAACACTCTGCTGTCAACTATCAACCATCTGCTCGCAATCATGTGATCTTCCTACCAGAGGTTGATATGTCAGTTGAAGCCATATACCCTGAACCTGCCAAGAAGCCTCTTTGTCTTCAGAATGCTGAACATCAGAGCTTCACTCAGTCTATGGAAGGAGTCCAAGCTGTCATGCGTGTCTATCCGATGGCTGGAAATATTCATCTGCCTCATCGTGCATCAACTGAAGCCATTGCAAGCACTATTGCTCAAAGGCCTCGGAAGCGCTCTCGGGTCCTAAATGGCCGAGAACTTCTTGTGGCCCTACATCAGAAGCAAGATAAGCATCATTTTTGGCTGAAGCGTCAGATGCAAAGCCTCTTGGTGGACGTAAATCGCATTCGAAATCTTGCCACCAAGAATGCTTTTGTCACTCATGAAACTTGTCGGTGATCATGGAAGAGTTTGACCCTGCTCAGTGCTGAAGCTAATCTTCAAGACGATGGCTTCACTGAAAGATTCAAGTTTGACTCCACTCCTCCATGGAATGATGTCCTACGAAGAACTCCATCTCTTGAAGGCTCTGATTATTCTTCCTCCGCGGCCACTGTCAATGCCAATGTCATCGATGATGAAGACGATGCTACTTCACCGCCCCCTACTTCTGCACGCATCGACACTGCACCAAGTTCGTCTGCACCATGAAACAACAACGACAACCCTGCTGCTTCAACTACTCCTCATGAGGACGAGTAGATGCTCTATGTATTCAAACCTTTTTGGTCATTACTGACAAAAGGGGGAGAAGTGTATGAGTTTGATAGTCTTCAAGCGGGTTCATAAGGGCGGTTGCTTTATATTTTTGCCAAGTGCTTACAACTCTTGCTTTTTGATACACTTCGTTCTTTGAGTTGTAACACTTAGACTTGATGGTCGTCTGCTACTTATTTGCGTTTCCACGTGCGATGATAACTTCCGCACTTAGATCATTCTGCAGACGTCCATTTTTCATTATGCATGTCATTCTCTTAGCTATATCATTTCATGCATGATGAATTATCTTCATAAGTTGAAGAGGATCTCCACAAGTACAACCTGCCATGTGCATTTGCATTCCAAAAGCAATTTATTTATATGCACATCTTCAGGGGGAGCCCTTGCCACTTATGAAGACAATACGCTATCCTTTACAATTTCACATACTTCTTTCCCGTTGAAAACTTCAACCGGTTTGTCATCAATCACCAAAAAGGGGGAGATTGTAAGTGCGTCTAGTGCCACCCCTAGTTGGTTTTGGAGTATTGACGACAAAGTTGGTTGAGGGACTAATGCGTTTGTGAGAATTGCAGGATAACGCAGGTAGTGTCCCTCATTGATCGGTTTACCTACCGGAGATGACCCCTAAAAATGTATGAAGACATTGAAGACAATGGTGGTGTGTGAAGATATTCACACTGAAGTCTATGACATGAGAAGACATCGAGTGAAGACTATGGAGCGCGAAGACTGAGTCGTTTCGTTGTTTCCTTTTCTTCTTTGTTGAGTCATAGGAACCACCGTACTGTTAAGTGGGGTCCAAGTGAACTAAGTCACAGTGACTGAAGTGATGCTCAACCCAAATCCTATGTCTTCGAGCAAAGACAATGAGAGCAAATCTTATCCAGAGGTGGATGAGTCAGCTTTGCTTGTAGCCCAAGTAAAGCTACCGTGTGTGTTTGAAATCTGACCGTTGGAACACGTGTCAGTTCCTTAGTGACCCAGGGTCATTTCAGACATATCAGGTCGGGTTGCCTTGTGGCTATAAATAGCCCACCCCTACACCATAAATTGGCGGCTGCTCAGAGTTAGTTTACAGCTTTTGTCGTTTTGAGAGTAACCCACCTCGAAGCCTTTGAGAGAGAAATCCTTGCGAGGACAAAGCCCAAACACCCAGAGCCAAAGAGTGTTAGGCATCACTGAAGTCTTTCTATCTGTGTGACCTGAAGACTTATTACACTTGAGGACTGTGTATCCTCCAACCGGTTAGGCATCGCGTTCTGCGCATCCAAGAGTCATTGTGGATTGCCGGGTGAACAAAGTTTGTGAAGGTTCGGAAGTCTACCTTGAAGACTTACCAGAGTGATTGGGCGAGGACTGGGTGTCCTTAGCTCAAGGGCAATAAGGTGAAGACACAGTCTTCTGAGTTGAATCTCAGCCTCCCTAACCAGACGTATAGTTGTCACAGCAACTGGAACTGGTCCAACAAATCCTGTGTCTTCGACAAGTGACTGGTTCTATCTCTTCCCTCCTTTACTTTGAGTTTGTCTTCGTGAAGTCATTGCTTATCTGTTTTATCTGATTGACTTCATTGCTTGACTACTATTGTTGATTGGCTTCATACTATCTTCCATCCTGATCCTACTACCTAGCTGCTATTAGTCTTCGTACGTTAACACTATTGCATACTTGACTATGGCTTGCTTGTTGTAGTTTATCTTCCGCTGCATATCAATTAGGTCATTTCTATTGTTTGTCTTTGAAACTACCAAGTTTTGAAGAATTTGATAAAAACCGCCTATTCACCCCCCCTCTAGTCGATAACTAGCACTTTCAGCCTCCACTTTCTCCGCCACCTCTGCTTTGGACTTGGCCTTGTCCACGCGAGCGCGATGGAGAGCCTGGAGTTTCCGAAAGCTGGCACCCATGGCCCGGAGCAGCCGCTCCTCCTGGGAGCCATCCCCGTCGACGTTCGGCTCGTCGACAACGTCGAGCCTAGCGGCGGCAAGCACCTTGCCATCAAGCATCTCCCCCTTGATGGGGGCCCTGGAGCTTGACGCACCTGGGAGATGGACGAAGAGATACTCGCCCACCTTCAGGTACCTGCTGGAGCTGGAGGCAGCAGAAGAGGAGGCTTGGTCGTCGACCGCCGCGTCCTTGGCAGCAGCCTTGCCGGCCCCTTCGGTAGGCCCCTTGCCGGTCTCCTCAACATGCTTCTCGTCGGGCTCTTCAGCGGGTCCCTTGGTGGCGTCTTGAGCAGCACCCGTTGTGTTCTCCTCGGCAGCAATTTTCTCAGCCTGCGCTGCGGCATACTCAGCGACGTCCTTGATCACGGCGTCAACATCCTCTGGATCCATCGAGGAGGAATCTGGATGCCAAGGAGGAAACAAGACAAAACCAACATCAGAGCAAAAAAAGAGAAGAAGAAAAGATGCATGTAGAGACGGAGAGCAAATGGCTTACCCTCCCTAGGCCGAGAGGCGGAAGCCCCTTCTCCGCCAAGGTCCAGCGCCAAAGTAAAGCGACCAGCGCATGCGTTCTCCTCCGCCTCCTTCGTGCGCATGGCCTCAGGGCTTGGTGCCCTTGCCAGGGACGCCCCTCAAGGCGGTGTGGTTGACGGAGGCGGCACGATAGGAGAATCCCTTTGTGGCTCCCCTCGGTGCTGCTCCCCTCCTGCATCCACGGCATGGTTAGCACTAAAGCATCGCACATGACACACGCTGATGGAGGGTGGGTGGTGGACTCACGCTGGGGGATGGGCTGGGGGCTGCTGTCTGGGCTGCTTGACACCACCAGTGGCGTGCCGGAGGTGCCTGCCGGGGGCTGGCCACTCGCCAAAGTTCTGGCCCTCTTCATCCGCTAGGCCAACGTCTCCACATCCCTGCAAGATGAAGACAAGTGAGCAACACCGTCAGGGCAAGTGTAAGAAAATCAGAAGCTTACTTTTCATTTTCTTCTTCCTCCTCCTCTGTTGCTTTTCTTTTTCTCTCCGGGCTGGGCGGCCCAGAGTATCTCTCCCGGCTAAGGGGCCCGAAGTCGAAGGCAATCCCCGCGCCAACATCAGCCAGCGGCGGGGAGGGCGGTGGCGTCTGGGCACACCTAGACGATGAGGAAGCAGGTACCTTCCTCCTTGTTGCCTCAGCCTTCGCTGCCTTCTTCGTCACCGCGGCCCTCGTCTGGCGCACCGACGTCCCCTGAGCCAGTCGTAGCTGCGTGGCCCGACCAGGATGGACTGGCTCGCCGGAGGCAGCCTGCCGCATAACTCGCCCCCTCTTGGTGGCCGCCACCCACCGGGTAAGGTCCTCCTCCTCCGTTTCCGCCGCGGCGCTGTCCACCGTCCTGCCAGCGCTGCCGGCCTCCACGGCAAGCTTTGTCGACTCCTCGGCGAGCCTTGCCTCCCTCAACCTGGCGGCGATGTAGTCCAACTCCTCCTGAGAAGTATCCTGGACAAGCCCCGGCTCGGCAATGACGTACACCTCGTGCAAGGTGTCGAAGAATTCCTGCACCTTGAGCTCGTCAGGCTCAACCTAGCTCGGGTCGAGGCCATGCACGTTGAAGAGCGGCATCATGGCGATGATCTCCCACCGGCGAGAGTTGTTGCTGAGCGGGACCACTCCCGCCGGCAACTTGAAGACAGGCTCATTGTCCACCTTGCTGGCCTTCGCGGCAGCCCTTGCCACCTTGCCGGACCGCTCGACCTCGCCTTCCTCGTTCACCTCGAGCTGGAAGATCCACTGGCAGAGATGGGCGTGCCTCAGCACCATCAGATTCTGGTCGAGGCCGGGGCGGAGCCTCATGATATCAGCAGCATTCACGAAAAGCCAGGTCAGCCTCCCTGTCGGTGTCAAAACTGGCGGATCTCGGGTAGGGGGTCCCAAGCAGTGCGTCTTAGGATCAATGGTAACACGAGGCAAGGGACACAATGTTTACCCAGGTTCGGGCCCTCTCGATGGAGGTAAAACCCTACTCCTGCTTGATTAATATTGATGATATGGGTAGTACAAGAGTTGATCTACCACGAGATCAGAGAGGCTAAACCCCAGAGGCTAGCCTATGGTATGATTGTTGTTGTATATCTATCGACTAGCCTGGCCCCGGTTTATATAATGCACCAGAGGCCTAGGATAACAAGAGTCCTAGCCGAATACGCTGGTGGGGGAGGATCGGAGTCCTTGTCTTGATCACCAAGTCTTGTGGATTCTTCCTTGTATGCGGCTGCTGTCCGGGCTGGCCCATGAGTATACGGCCATGGGGGTCCTCGGCCCAATCCAACTGATCGGGAGACGACGCATTGAGTACCCTCTAGTCCAGGACACCGTCAGTAGCCCCCTGAACCGGTCTTCAAGTTAGGGACACTCCTCGATTCTTCCGAACTGTTCTTCATCTTCGGTTGCCGGTCTTGAAAACTGGTTCAACAAATCTTCTCATCTTTGATCTTGAGGATCGCCGAAATGCATTCGACAAGTTTATACGTCGGGTATCCGAGGAGCCCCTTTAAGTTTCCGTCCTTTATCAATGCCTTGTTATTTTTATGCCACACCTCGGGTTTGAAGTTGTTCCCGGGCGGCAATGTCCTCTTGCATCCGAGCTCCAACGCCGGACTGCATTCGAGGTATCTTTTGCAGCCGAGCACCAATGCCGGACTGCTTCCCAGCTCTAACGCCGGACTATGTATCCGAGCTCCAACGCCAGACAGTATACGAGCTCCAATGCCAGACTATATCCGAGCTCCAACGCCGGACTGTATCCGAGCTCCAACGCCGGACTGTATCCGAGGTGTCGTAAATCACCTTGGTTCAAAGAGGTTTGAAGGAGTTTAGCCGAGCTTAACGCCGGAAATGCCCTCTATGGAGCCAGCCACTAGCGCCCGAGCTTTATGTCGGACTGCTTCCGAGGTGGTGCACCACCCCGAATATGGGCCAATTTTTGTCAATATTTTTGATTGGTGCAATTTATTCTCTGCCGAGATACATAGCCAGTAGCCCTCAAGGTGGGTATCGGTCTAAAACCCGAGATGCCCATGAAGGATGACATAAGACCGCTGATCCCCATAGCTGCTAAGACTCAGGTTGATTTGCAAAATTGGTCTGAGGATCAAGTCCTGGCTCGGCAGAATACTTCGGGACACAAAAAGCGGCATGCTCAGCCCTCAAGACTTAGGTTGGGTGCGGCCGACCAACCTGAGGATCAAAATCTCCTCGGAAATTGTATTGCACTTAAAATTTTCTACATAGAACAGGCAATGCAGTAGCCCCCGAGACACTGGTCGGGTGGCAACGCCATATCAGGGGATCGATGTGCCCCTTTAATATTTTTAAATAATAAGCCCGAAGCCCAGTAGCCCCCGAGCCTTAATGCGGACACGGGAGGCCGAATTGAGGATCGATATCCATAGTAAAATCACAAATTATGTGTAATGACTCTATGTATCCAAGTACTTTACGTCATTAATGCTCGGATCCGCATTGGACAAAACTTTGTTGACCGACCATCGGCTTCCACCTCCTCGGCCAATAGCCAATGAGTGTTTGTCCTACTTTATAAAGCCTTTATGAGGGCAAAGATTTACAACAAACAAGGCAATCTGGCCATACGACTTTATAAACAAAGGTATGCGGAGAGACATGTTATATTACTGTTTAACAGAAGAAATGTCTTCCAAAGAAAATAGTCCCGCTATCGGTTCCTTTCTTTGGGTTGTCATGCTAAGCATGATCATGAAACCTCAGCTCCAATGTAAGAGCAAAATATCGAGGATTTAGTTTGGGAGGCCAGTTAATAGCCCCCGGTAGTGTTCGGCGACAGTCGAAGTCAAGCCGTAAACACTTCGGCCATTGTTATGAATGGCCCATCGTTTAACACCGTCATCGGATCGCCGACCAGTTTACGCTTATTGTGACAGTCAGTTTTCGGCTTTCTCCACTGAGGTGCTTAACCATGTGAGCTGGAAGCACAATCGCAGTGGTTCTCCCTGTGCACACCTAGCCAAACAAAGCGGAACATAGGAGGCAAGTGTAGGAGCCGGGCAACCCAACTATTGACTGAAGACACAATTCGAAACCGATGCATATATAGCAATATCCGAGAATGTTTTTGCCGAATCTCTAAAGGTGTCCGGCGTTGCACTGCGAGACTTGTGCTGAAAACACACAAATAGTTAAAAAGTGCCATGGGCTCGAAAAGCCAAAAAACTTATTCAAAAGGTTAATGTCCGAAGTAGATCAAGTGTTCGGTGCCAATCCGAAAATTGGACTTTACAAAAAAAAGGTGATTCTGTCGTGCTTTAACATGACACATCCTATCTCAAAACTTCAAGCGGGTCAGCCTACGGCTTCAATCTTCTATCTCGAAGGCGGAGTACTTCTTACTAGGCCAGTTTAGCAAACTAAACTCTAGCGGCTTTGAGAGAGAAATTAGGCTCCCCGGCTAGTGACCGCACACTTGTGTCGAAAAAAGGAGTGATAAATAGTAATAAAAAATTTGCAACGACTAGGAAGAAGAACACTTATCATAAAACGGCTCATATAAATTTAAGAGCCCCCAAGTGACTTGGGTAAAAGAATGATTGCATGTACTGAAGTATTGATATCATATCTATGTTCAACCGAACTTTAAACGCGTCTTAACCGACCGTCGGCTTCTCCCTCTTCGGTCAAGGACCGAAAAGTGTTATGTACTCCATCTGTCGAGAATATCGACGGTGTTTCCAATAACCAGGCAATCAGGTCATAAGGCTGTAACAGATAAAGCGCGCTCAGGGAACTTATGCTATATTACTGCGAAGAGTAAGAAGCATCTTCGAAGAAAATAGTACCCCCACCAATACCTTTCTTCGGTGCTCATTGTTATTATGAGACTTGTGCAATAGATTCTTTGTACTCATGAGTTCCGTTGTGTGCCGGCCATGATTGCAAACAGTAAGAGCGCTAGCTTTCGACTTCACCCAATCTGAGGTCCGGCTCGGGTGACCCGATCGTGACAATCGCAGAGGTGCTCCCTTTACTCCCTAGCCGAACAATCGGGAACGTAGGGGTAAGCACAGGAGCCAGGCAACCCAGCTTGCAAATCGCTTAAGTCAATATGGTGCATATTGTGGCGTAATACACGAACAAGGAACGAAGCCGTACAAGTATAACCATATGCAAGAGGGAAAAGCTTCATGAAGGAAGCCCCCAAGTAAACGGGGTATTTGAATTTGCGCGTCACAAACAAAGTTTGGACAAGGAAATTTTTACAAGCAACTTTTTTGCAAAGAAGTATAATGCTTCGCCGAGCCGAACACAAGTTAAAAATTTAAAACTTTGAGCATGATGACAACTTAGCTGATTAATGTGTTCGGTATTGATGATGCGGTCCGAGCTTGATGCGGGACAAGGTTCCATCCCCGAGCCGGTCTCGAGATGGCAGAGCAAAGAGCTCGGCACTCCAAAGTGGTGACATAGCACGGTCAATGTAGGACGGCAGGGTGATGCCGAAGTCCCCGGCATGGGGTAATGAAGTGTTGGCGAAGCCCCCCGTCTAGCCGAGGTGACGCCAAAGGATATAGTCCAGCTGGATCATTTTCCTGTGCACAAAACATAGTGCAAACCGGAGATAATAGTAATAATAATAAAAAAAAATCGTTGCATAACAAATAATTTATGCAAAGTGAGTAATAAAAGAAATATGGCCTGGCGCCGAAGTCAATGTCGATGCAGAGCGGCGGCGTGATGCGGTAAAGGCATGGCAAGGCCTGAATTCACAGGTCGATTCGAGTTCCGGATGCGGCGTGCGTCGGACTATGTACAGAAACTGACCGAACCACCATGCGACCATCGTTAATGCGGCCACCATTTGATAGACCTGCGTACATATGACGGACAAACCAGAGTAATAATTCATTGGAAAAATGAACCCTAGCAAGCAAAAAAAATACTAGGATTAATAGCACCTGGCTTATTTGTTGTAGCAATCCGAAGAAAGGTGATTCCCAAAATTGGTACTCGATCCGCACACCTATCGCCTGATGGGCGATAAAGCAACGACATGGCGATGCTGGCAAAGGTTGGCTCACCGAGACAAAGCCCTCGGTCCAGCTAACGTGACGGAGCTGGTCGGCCAGCGACACCGAAGTCTCCGGAGTAGGTTGATGAAGAGATGATGAAGCCCCCGGTCCAGCGATGCAGGTCGTGACGTGGTCGATGCCGGCTTGATGAAGTGACCGTGTGGCGATGCAGGTGTGCCCGCTCCATGTAATCTGTGGGGCGACGATGTTGGTGACGATTTATCCTTCGCGATGCCGAACTATTGTTCGGCTGGCCGAGATGATAATCCAAAGAAATTGAGCTCGGCTCAACAAAGCGATGACGTGTCTAACGCAGATCGGCCGCCGTGGAGTGATGTTGTCGGGCTGGTTTGACACCTGCGCGACGGTGAAGTTCGTATTGCAAGAATACTTTTAATACTACTGGGATGTGTTTGAGAATAAAACACAACATCCCATACGAAAACTTCCTTCAAAAAGGATGTCCGAGATCCCGTTCATAAAGAAGATGAATTCGGGTCGGATTCATTCTCGCGCAGAAAACAGATCCGAAAAGTGATGCACTAATCGGAAGTTTCCCGGAGTTTGGACGGTCGGATCGAGCTGAATTTTTGGCAGGTGGTAGATATGGGAATTCCGCGGCAAATCAACGGTTGGATCCTCCAAAGAACATCCGAGCTAGATGTTGGATACCACGCCCTAAACTCGTCCAGATTCTCGTTCAGATTCAACAGGGCTCCGGTATATCGGAGATTGCCGGAGATTCCTCCATCGGAACTCGACGAAATTTTTGCAAGGTTGTTGTAGACTTAATTCCTCATAATTCCACCAAAGTAATCGTTTAAGCGACACTCGAGGAGGCGGTGGCGGCGGATACAAGTTTGTTGTCCAGAAAAACAGCACGGTCGCCTGACGGCAATGTTGACGTTAAGCCCCCGAGCTCCATGGATGACTCCTCCATGATCTTAATAGAAATTGGAGTTGGTGTTGATGAAGGCCTTCATCCGAACATGACGATCAGAGGTAGGGAGCAGTCCTCAGTCAAGCCAAGGTGACCAGTCGAGCTGGTGACGAATAAGCCGACGTCGCAGTTGACCTGCAGTCGAGCCATTGATCCTTTCACCGATCACACAGCGGAACTCTCAATGAAAGCACCAATGTCGGTGTTAAAACTGGCGGATCTCGGGTAGGGGGTCCCAAGCAGTGTGTCTTAGGATCAATGGTAACAGGAGGCAAGGGACACAATGTTTACCCAGGTTCGGACCCTCTCGATGGAGGTAAAACCCTACTCCTGCTTGATTAATATTGATGATATGGGTAGTACAAGAGTTGATCTACCACGAGATCAGAGAGGCTAAACCCCAGAGGCTAGCCTATGGTATGATTGTTGTTGTATATCTATCGACTAGCCTGGCCCCGGTTTATATAATGCACCAGAGGCCTAGGATAACAAGATCCTAGCCGAATACGCCGGTGGGGGAGGATCGGAGTCCTTGTCTTGATCGCCAAGTCTTGTGGATTCTTCCTTGTATGCGTCTTCTGTCCGGACTGGCCCATGAGTATACGGCCATGGGGGTCCTCAGCCCAATCCAACTGATCGGGAGATGACGCGTTGAGTACCCCCTAGTCCAGGACACCGTCACTCCCCTTGTCATGCAGAGGAGCGATCTAGCAGCGGATGAAGTCCGCGCCGATCATCTCAAGGGTGAGCCCGGCCCGGGTAAGCCGGAGGATTCTAGTGGTGGCGACCATGAGCTTCTTGTCGTCAACGTCGATGTCGCCCCAGTCCTTTCTGCAGACCAGCGCCACCCGATGAACTTCACAGAACGCCGGCGGGTTCTCCTCTTCGATAATGCACCACCGGCCCCGCCACTCTTCCCACCTCTCCTTCATGGTGCCGTTCGGGTACGCTCCCTTGGCCCTCGGGATCCATGCGACGCTGGCGGTGATGGCGCCTCCCTTTTGGATCCGAGTGGAGAAGTAGTGGCGGAAGAGCGCTGTGTTGGGATGAACCCCGGCATAACCCTCGCAGAGCTGTGCGAAAAGGGCCATGCACGCCACGGCATTTAGTGTAAAATCCAGAAGGCGAAAGCCAAAGGTGTGCATGATGTCCTTGAAGAAATCAGAGAAAGGGGGACAAAGCCCACAAGAGAAGTAGTCGACGAAGAAAGGGTACCGATTTGGGGCGGGCCCAGCGCTGGCAGGGACGACGCGCGTGGCCGGATGCCTCGTCGTTTCTCCCCCCATCTTCACGCCCCACAGAAGCTTGTAGTACTCCCGGAGCATGGGCACGTCGACCGTCAAGGGAAAGAGGGCGAACTGCGCCCGTCGCGCCACCAGCTCGCTCTCCGACGGCTCCGTCGCGCCAACATCTTTGGCTACCCCCTTTCCTTTGGTGGATTTGGGCCCCATTGTGGTCGAAAAAAGTGAGGGATAGCGGGAGCACGTCGACGATGAGTAGAAGCATGGGGCTCAAGGAGGAAGAAAGGGGGGTGGCGGTATCAAGATTGAGGAAGGCGCAGGGAAGGGGAAAAGTGAGCAGCGCGCCCGCAGTTATTCCTTCTTATGGGGAAGGCGTGGGCCGCCTCCTTTCCCATTAACTGCGACGCGACGCATGCATGCAGTCGCCATCCCACGCATGCCCCCCACGTCACGCACGCTCCCGCACGACGCGCGTCCAATGTAGGACGTGGGGGGAAGCGCAGCGGACGGAACAGTTACTGCGTTAAAAATCCGTCCCAACTGCCTGCACACCGTTCTGGGCCTGGCCCAACAACGTGTTGCGCTTATGTATGGCCCAGGCCTGGGGGCTCCTATCGGTGTACAAAAGTAGGGGCTCTGATTTTTACCCCTTTACTTGTGCACGGGCAGTCAGGGCCACCCGCCATGGTCACGCATGGCAGGGCAGGAGAGGGAAGCCAGAAAGAAGCCAAAGGAACAAGACAAATAATGCAACGTCAAGGACCAAGGCCACAAAGGTCGCACGAGCAACGCAAGTTGCCTCGGCAAGGACCCTTGCTGAGGGCAGCCTCAGCGGCCCCGGCAAGACCCTTGCCGGGGCAGCTCGTCCACACCAGCTGAGCGAGCCGCCTTCAAGCCCACCAACGCTGTAAACACATTGGGACAGGGCTCAGGAGGCACCTCCGTGGTGGCATGCAGATCTTTGTGAAGACAAAGAACAATCAAGATCAAATGAGGACAGGAAGGCAACAATCCTCGGCAAGGTTCTTGCCGAAGAAACCCGCGAGACCCCTGGCAAGATCCTTGCCGGGGACGACAGCATGCCGCGGCAGGACCCTTGCCGAGCCACCCGGCAAGACCCTCGCCAGGCGCGCCAGCAGGGCCACTGCCAGCCCGCGCCAGCAAGTCTCCACCGCCGCCATTCGCATGCAGTAGCCGACCCAACCAGCTAGGCAGGCACCTGCATGGCAACATGCAGCCCTTCGTGGAAGCTCCACCACCGCGCCACCTCAGTTGCCTGCCTGCCTACATGGCGCTGCATGCACCGCTGGCCAGGGCGCGTGTCAAAGCCAGGAGGGGCGGCGACGGACGTGATGGGCCTCACCCCCGTCCCCAATAAATTGAAGGGACACCTAAGCCCCGCATTTAATGCACTTTGTCCTGTAATATCAGTGATAAGCTCGTAACGCTGTAGCACTTTCCACCACCTATGTGCCACTGTGGCAGCCCCTTTCGCCTATAAAAGGAGGCCCAAGGCGCACGGGAGAAGGATTCGGCTCCTTGGAACCTGGAAACACCTAGAGCTAGTTCAAGAGCTCAAGAACACAAAATACATCCACCAAAGCAGGATCGTAGGTTTTACGCATCTTTGCGGCCCGAACCTAGGTAAATCCCCTTTGTGTTGTCCACTAGTCCCGCTCTTCTCACGATCCCGCGCCCCGCAACCGCAGTAGGGATTCTTGTGATCCCATAGGTGTCGTTTCCCACCGACAGATCGTGAGATCGTGGGTGAATAGATAAGTATTATCGTGGGATGCAGAACTATTTGAGTGGCAAAACCGAAAATTTGATAAGATAAGTTAAAAGTTCCGTTCACAATTTCTTCAGCTGACAAGGACACAGTGAAGATATTGAACGTGTTTCAAACAGAATGCACATGAAGAATTTGTGAAAAGATTGGGTTGAGTTTAGCATAGAGGGGGAAGGGTCCGATCACATTCACTTAGCAGAGAAGATCAACTTAAACAAATATCAATAAGTGAATGCTGTAGAGGACATACACTCATATATATGTATATATATATATATATATATATATATATATATATATATATAGCAGAATAACTATTCTGCACACCACTTCCGCACTGCACGCTGAACGCAAGTGCACTGCATCTTCTTGACGACGAGCACTGCAATATAGACTAGTGAATTTTGCGTCGGAAAAAACTGCATGCAGTATTTTTTTTGGTACTGTTTTCGCTCTAATTTTTTGATTGTTTATGGGAATGAGGCGTATAATATACCATTGAAAAGCTATGGATTAGGCGCAACTTCGACATGTTGAACGGTTTTCGAGATTCCACACGGTTTAAGAGCAATTTTGAGAATGGTGCGGCGGATGACGAGTGACAGCGAGCGCTTTTTCGCTTTTTTTCTAAACCGCTTGCCGGAATGAAGCAAATGATACGCCGTTGGATAGATATCGTCGAGGTTCATCTTTTTCATATATAAATCTTTCTCTAATTCGTTACGGTTTAAGAGCAGTTTCAAATTTACTAAAACGCGGAATTCTGTTTTTCAAGTTTTTAAAAATTTTCGGTACTGTTTTCACTCCAGTTTTTGAACCATTTGTCGAAACGAGGCGTGTGATACGCCGTTGGAAAGCTACGAACGAGGCGCAACTTTCATATGTTGCAATGTTTTTGAGATTCCTTACTGTTTTTAGTTTATTTTGAAAATCGTGTGGCTAACTATGAGAGGCAGCGATCGTTTTTCGTGAAATTTTTACAAACCGCTGCTCGGAATGATTCAAACGATACGCTGTTGGAAAGGTATCGACGAGGTGCAACTTTTTTATGTAGAACACTCTCTCTAATTCTTTACAGTTTAAGAGGAATTTTGAATTTACCGAAATGCGGACACTCTGTTTTTCGCGACACCCAAATCGACGTGGGTACTTCATCCGACTGAAAACCGCACTGCATCGGACGAAAAACTGCACCGCATCACACGGTCATGTGAACTTCATGATTTCTTTTGTCAAACGTAAAATTTTCTCACATGAGTTTTTGTTATCTTTTTGTTCAAAAAATTTCGTGAACGGGAGTGGACCACAACACTTCCAAAAGTGAACTGTAACACTATCCAAAGTGAACCTCATGAGTTCTTATTGTCTTTTTCATACTTATTAATTTTTTACGCGTGTTGACCAAGCGAGTGGACCACATGGACCGAGCGATTGAACTACATCTAATATAGAAATGAGCTTCTTTGAGAATTTTTCCTCCTGTTTTTACAAGTGGGACAAGTGAACCACGTATAAGTTTTATAGCACACTGCATGGGACAACAAAGTGAGCTTCAAAGCCACATCTATCTAATAAAGACATAGTGAGCTGCATCGTTTCCTTTTTTACCATGAAACAAGTGAACAACACTCTGTTTCTTCCTTATTAAATACAATGAACCACAAGACTCCTCCAAGTGGGCTGCATCCATTTATGTCTCTTGAAAAATGACCCATTAATGCTTGTTGAAATGAACTTCTCGACAAATATTTCATTTTATTTATTGTTTTACCTAAAAAATGTACCGCGGGGATGAGATAAGTGGGCTGCAATTTTCAGTTTCCCAAAGTAAACCACCAAACCATATTTAGCAAACTTTGTCATTAACTATTCTATTCAACATTGTTTTCGCCAAATAGTTTCTTTTTTCAAGTGAACCACTAAGTATGGCATAACGAACAACATTGCTTTTTTCAATAATTACAAAAAAATCGGACACGCATGCACCTTCTCAAAACTGCACATGGTGTGGCTGGTTGCCGAACTGCAACACCCTCCCGGACAACCTACGTACATTGCTTGACTACACTGCATATCCACACACACACACACACACACACACACACACACGTTTGCATCAAGCACACACCAGCCGGCAACAAGCAAGCTATTTTCACTAGTTGATAGAAAGCCCAACGCATATCATGTGTTCATATGGCATACTGAAACGGGGTGCACTGCACAATGACCAAAGTGCACCACTGCTCCCACCGGAGTGCACTACGGACCCCGAACTCCCCCACGAGAGTTGCTCACACCCATGATGTGGGCTGCAAGCTGCAACGAAACGGTCTGCAGCAGAGAGGAATCGATTCAGAGGAAAAAACCAACACTTGGTCACGGGATGTCACGCGCAATATGCGATACTATCCTAAAGAGACTCGAAGGTCCCACCAAGGATAGAACCGCATACTGAAACGCTTTTGCAAGGTGGATATCATTAGATCAACATTACATAATAGATGGGGATACATACAAAAGGCATACAATGCCACACGAATACAACATCATCATACAAGATCACCATCCGACTACGGATGAAACACAAATAGAAACTCAAACGACATCAACCCTGCTAGCCCAGGCTGCCACCTGGAACCTATCCCCTGATCGAAGAAGAAGCAGAAGAGGAACTCCAAAACAAGCAAACATCGCTCTCGCGTCATGATCATCGCATAACCTGTACATGCAACTATTGTTGTAGTAATCTGTGAGCCACGAGGACTCAGCAATCCCATTACCATGGGTATCAAAACTAGCAAAGCTTAAAGGGAAAGGAAGGGGTAAAGTGGTGAGGTTGCAGCAGCGGCTAAACATATATGGTGGCTAACATACGCAAATAAGAGCGAGAAGAGAGCAAGCGGAACGGTTGTGAAACAAGCAATGATCAAGAAGTGACCCTGAACTCCTACTTACGTCAATCATAACCCAAAACCATGTTCACTTCCCGGACTCCGCCGAAAAGAGACCATCACGGCTACACACGTGGTTGATGCATTTTAATCCGGATCTGGTGTCAAGTTATCTACAACCGGACATTAACAAATTCTCATCTGCCCATAACCACGGGCACGGCTTTCGAAAGATTATACCCTGCAGGGGTGTCCCAACTTAGCCCATGATAAGCTCTCGCGATCAACGAAGGATATACCTTCTCCCGAGAAGACCCGATCAGACTCGGAATCCCGGTTTACAAGACATTTCAACAATGGTAAAACAAGACCAGCAAGACCGCCCGATGCGTCGACAATCCTGATAGGAGCTGCACATATCTCGTTCTCAGGGCAACACCGGATAAGCTAAGCGTACAGGTACCGACGTAACCCAAGTTGCCAAGGGCTGGCCCCGCACAGTGCTCTAGTTTGGACCAACACTTAGACAAGCATTGGCCCGGGGAGCTAAAGTAAGATGACCCTTGAGTTAATTACTCCCAAGGGAAATATAGGTGGTGGTGAGGCAAATGGTAAAACCAATGTTGGGCCTTGCTGGAGGAGTTTTATTCAAAGCGAACTGTCAAGGGGGTCCCATAAATTATCCAACCGCGTAAGGAACGCAAAATCCAGGAACATAACACCGGTATGACGAAAACTAGCGCGGCAAGAGTGGAACAAAACACCGGGCATAAGGCCAAGCCTTCCATCCTTTACCAAGTATATAGATGCATTAATTAAATAAGAGATATTGTGATATCCCAAACATAATCCTGTCCACCATGGAGCAATCTTCAACTTCACCTGCAACTAACAGCGCTATAAGAGGGGCTGAGCAAAAGCGGTAACATAGCCAAGCAACGATTTGCTAGGAAGGTTGTCAAAGGTTAGAGGTTCATGGCAATTTGGGAGGCTTGATAAGCAAAAGATAGGTAATGCAGCATAGCGATAGAACGAAGCAACTAGCATAGCAATGATAGTAGTGAGATCCAGGGTAGCGGTCATCTTGCCTGAAATCCCGCAAGGAAGAAGAACGAGTCTATGAAGAAGATGAAGCCACGAAGACGAACCAAGCGTAAACGAACGAATCCTCACGATCGCAGCGAAACGGGAACTATCGAGAAGAAGCACACAACATAGTAAACACACCACGCATATACAAGACATGATGCACAACCAAGCATGATGCATGACAAAGCTACATGAAGCTACTCATGGCAAGACATGATGCAAACAAGAGCAACACATCAAGGCAAGTTTAAATGAGGCCGGGAACAACATATAACAATTCCGGTAAGTCCTCATATGCAAATTTCGAAATTGGTTCAGATCTGAATAAACCTTATGTTCAAGTTGTTAAACAGCAAGTTAAGATGCACAAAGATGATCTACACGAAATTCTAGTCAAGATACATATAAAGTTCATTTAATTCGGAGCTACGGCCTAGAAGATATGAGCAAAACAAGTTAAACATGGCATTGATGCAAAATGCACCCGAACATCAAGCCAACACCTTAAAACATGAATGCAACATGATAATATGAAACTACATGCAAAATCACGCAAGTTCCATATAGAGCACACTCAAAACGGAGCAACGGTTCAACACACACACATTATACAAGTTATAGCAACAATCTGTCCAAAACAGCAATTAGGCATATTGCAAGCATCAAAACAACATGCTACAGCACCACAACATGAAAATAAAAGGCATGGGCATGATGTACAGGTAAATCATAACAACACATGAACACTGAGCTATCTCCAGAAATCACTAGAACATGCTCAAACACACATGGCAAGATTGCAAATAATAACAGTTCAGACTTTGCAGAAAATAACATCAGGTTGCAATGTTTAGAGCTATCAAACAACATGTTACAGGAACTTATCATGGCAAAAAAAAGGCATGGCATGAACCTACTAAATGCATAGATCAAATGTCCTTTACTGACCATGAGCCAAAAAGGATCAGAAGATATGATGGCACCCATGTAAACATAGCAAGTTATAATACAGATTCAAACATGGCAGGAACAACAATAAGTAGGCATGTTGGTGAGCTTGTACCACTCACCACAGAGCATTACATGGCATGGCAAGGCAACCAACAGTAAGAAGACATATTTATGAAGCTAAGCATGGCAAGGGAAAGATCATAGGGTGCATGGATCACTAACAACAATCATGGCAACAACTGAACTTAATGTTAACAGGCTGACAGCAACATTATTAAGCAACTTTGGAGCAAGATTAAAACAAGCTACAGCAGGCTATAAATGCAACCAGGGGCATGGATGGATAGAGCATGACGTGTAGAACAAAACACCCTTAGTGAACATCTCCAGATTATGCATAGAATGACTTGTAGCAGTAGGTTTACATAGCATCACGAAATAACAGATTCAGCCTAGCAAAACAGTAACAACAAGTACCCTACTTAACAAGCTCGATTCACTCACCACAAGTCATTTCATGACAAGATAAGCATAGCATCAGCAAGAAGACATGTTTATGAAACAAACCAAGGCAAGAACAAGTTCATAGCATGCAAGGATCAACTACAACAACCTTGGCAAATTGAATAACATGTAAACAATCTGCCAGGAAACATTTTGTAGCAAAAGTAGAGCACGAAAATGACATGCTAGACTACTCCATAATTGCAAACAAGGGCATTAATGGCTATAGAAAAATCATATGTTCAAAACATTCTTACTGAAGTATCTCAAAATAAGCATGGATCTCTCTGTAGCATCAGGTTTACATGGCATCAAAATAACAGCAGAACAGGGACTAAAATCAGCAACATCACGAAGTCTAGTTTGCATGCTTGTGCTAGTCACCACATTGATCACAAAAATACATGGTAAGCACCTCTGTAAAGAAGATATGGCATAGTTAAAAACACATGTAGACATCAACCTCATAAGATGCACACATCAAACATGGCAAAAATGACAAATGAGCATGTTCTGTTAACAGGCAGCAGACAACATCACCTAACACTTTCGCAACGATGATTCAGGCATCAAGATGAGCTCAAATGAACATGATGCAATGGAATGAAATGAAGTACTCGTTGAGACGAACAATTTGATATATTACACGCACGAAACGAAGCAGTATGCATGGAGATATGATGCGATGTACATGGCATGATAATATGCAAAACTTAGGGACTTAGCGGATTTTCGGGAAAAAAAACAGGCGGGCGCCCAAAAGCTAAAAGACGCCCAGGGCGCGGGATAGGGGGCGGCTCACCACGGGCCTGGCCCAGGACAGTAGGAGGCTGGCCGGGGCACTGGGCTGGGCCTTGGAGGCCGGCGGCTGGGCTGCGGGGAGGATGTAGGCCGACGGGAGGTGGCCCATGCAAGCGAGCGGAGGCCGCTCGTCATCCCCGTCGTCCGCACGAACAGGAGGAGGCGGCGGCCATGGCAGGGACGGCGAGGTCCAGGAGGGCCGGCGAGATGCGTACGAGGCCATGGGACAGCGGGAACGGGCAAATCCGGCCAGTGGCTCGCCGGATCCGGGGCCTGCGGGATGCGGAGCGGCGCTTGACGACGACAACAGCAAACGGCGGCGGCGGTTCTGCAAGGAAAAGAGAGAGCGTGAGGTAGGGAGAAAGAGAGGAAGGAGGGAGGAGCAGGGCACGGGGGCGAGGTCCAGCCTGGTGCTGGAGTCCGACGGCGGCAGCGTTCCTCCGACGAGGCGGTGGGGTCGAGCATGGCGGGGCGGCGCGGACGGTCTCCCTGATCCGAACGAGCGAGGGCGAGCGGGGCGCTCGGGCAGGGAGCGGGAGGCGGGCGCAGCACGGGAGCGCGGCGGTGGCGCGGATGGGCCGGGCGGGCCGGATCTGGGCCTAGAGGGCCCGCGCGGTGGCTGGCGGCGCAGGGGAAGTGACGGCCTGTGATTGGAGGAGGGCGACGATTGTGGCGGCGCTGGCCGATGAGGGCGCGACAAGTGGCGAAGGTGGGTTCGATTGGCACGGAATGTGAGGAGGGAGGCGGCTGGAGGTAGGGGAGGGACTAGGCTGCCCAAAATGGAAGGAAGGGGTCTATATATAGCAAAAGGGGACTAGGGTTGGGGTTTTCCATCTGTTTTCGGACCCTCAGATCACGATCGTACGGCTCCGGACAGAGGGGGCTAGGTAGGTGGGCTAGTGGGCTGTGTAGGAGAGTTGGGCTGAGAGGAGAGGGGAGAAATGTAGCCCGGTACGGTTTTTCGGAGACCGAAAACACCCAACGAATAAACCGGCAAGGGTGCCGCTACATATGACAGTTGGGCTACCAAACGAACTCCGAATGCGACGAAATTTGGCAGGCGGTCTGTCTACACTATAATAAGACCAAACACCAAGTTACATCCCAAACCGAGAACATTTTTATGCCACTTATAAAATATATTTCGGAATTGCCGCGGGCGCGTGCGAGTGTGTCCGGACTCGGAACGGACAACGGAGAGAACGGGGAGAACCCGAACGGATGCAAGTTTTGAAAAACATGCCGATGAAATGCAGATGATGACATGGCAAAATGCAACATGCAAGCAAAAGACATGGCAGCGACGACGAATAACGGGCAGACACCTGGCGCATCGAATCCGGGGCGTTACACGGGAGGAGGCAAACCTGCAGTTAGGAGTAGAAGCAATGGAACTGGACGAAGGTGTAGTATAGTGGAAATGCTTGAAAAGGGGGCGTCAACTGCACGGGCATGCGCGCCCAACCCCATCGCGAGCCTGGCACACTGCAAGTCTGGTGTTGCCTGCACTACAATGCAATGAGAGGAGGGGCAACTTGTCGGGGGTAAGAGGGGGCGCGTGAGATCCGTCGGTGGAGGCTCTTGCTGGGAGATCCAAGCACCTAGGATGTCGGCTGCAGCGCAGTGGTTGTGCACTACACGCGCATGTGGGTGGAAGTTGGATGGTGTGGCACTCACCGCCGGCGCCACGGAAGTGCAGTCCGTCGATGGTAGCAACGGGGAGCAGTCAGTCGCTGCACGCGTTGCCGCGGTTGGTGGAAGAGGTTGGAAGGCACGGGGCTATCGTCTCCCCTCGATCTAGCTCTCTACCGCGAGGAAGATGGATCGGAGCTGGATCCACCCGCCAACTCCGGGCTGCACGGGATGGTGGGTACCGACAGGAGGTCGACTGGATCCGGCCACGGTAGTGCAGCAGGAGGCCACCGGGGCGGGGGGCTATGGATCCGACCACCACAGCGCAGAAGGTGGTCGACGCTCACGGCAGGGGCACAGTGGTGGCCTGGGAAGGGCGGCGCGGCGGCGGCCTGGGGAGGGTCGGCCTTTGTCGCCGGGCAGCTATTGTCGGAGAAGTGAGGAGGAAGAAGAAGGAAAGGAGAGGGAGGAGGGTGGCTCGCCTCCGGTGCTGCTATGGTCGTCCGGCGCAGTGGCATGAGGAGAGGTAGGACGACCGGAACCCATGTAGCGGTGGAGATCTTGAGGAGGGGAATGCGAGGGGAGGTGGAGCAGGATCTGCCGGATCCGGTGGCTGCTGGGCAGGGCTTAGCCGCTGCATGTTGTTGGTTGGGCGGGGGCACGACCCTGTGCAGCGGCGGCGGGCGGAATAGGAAGGCGGGGCAGGAGAGGCGGGTGGTGGTGGGGTGGGGCGCCATGGTGGTCGGGGCTGTCCCCGCGGTCGCTGGCTATCGGCAGTGAGAAGGTGGAGTGGAGGATGGGAGGAGGC
>NC_041387.1:540961118-540984858 GCF_002162155.2 Triticum dicoccoides | reverse complement strand
GTTGGGAGGGATGGGGGCGGCGGGGCGCCGGAGGGGTGGGGATGGTGGGGCGCCGGAGGGATGGGGATGGTGCGCGGGAGTGGGGGTGGCGGGGCGGCGGGTAGTGGTGGTGGTGGGTAGAAGGTGGGTAACGAGCGCTAGGTGGGGTGGGGTGAGCTGCTGCAGTTTTCTGTTGTTGCTGTGCGGTCCGGGTCAAGTGAGCGGAGGAGTACAGAAGTGTTAGCAGAATAACACTAGTATTAGCAGAATAAGACTCTTAAGGGTGTTATCATAATAGACCCACCCTATATATATATATATATAGTGAAGACAATGCAAAGTTGAAGACTTTCAAAAACTGAGGAATTTCAAACTGAGGAAAAACTCAAATTGAAGATTTTCAACATTTGGTGGTGGTGTAACCCACCGTATAAGAAAGCTGACTTCAGACACCGCGTACAATTGTCGTAGGGCACTGAGAGTCAATTTCTTTGTTAATTTCTTCACACTTAGAGGGTTAGTATTCATTGATTAAAGAAAAATGTTACTTTGTGTGTTGTGCATCTAAGTCATCAAATTTGCATAACTGTTAGGATGAATGTCCTTTTAAAAGAACATTCGAAGATTCTAGGATATTTAGCTCACACCTCAACTTGCTAAAACTCTTCTCATCAAAGGGCTTAGTGAAGATATCGGCTAGCTGTTCTTCAGTCCGCACATGCTCAATGGAGATGTCGCCCTTCAATACATGATCGCGAAGAAAATGATGACGAATCTGGATGTGTTTTGTCTTCGAGTGCTGAACTGGGTTATGAGCAATCTTGATTGCACTCTCATTGTCACAGTAGAGAGGCACATTATTCACATTGATGCCATAGTCCTTGAGTGTTTGCTTCATCCATAGTAATTGAGCACATCATGATCCAGGAGCAATGTACTCAGCTTCCGCAGTGGAGAGTGATACGCAGTTCTGTTTCTTCGAGGACCAACAGACCAAAGATCGTCCGAGGAAATGATATGTGCCAGAAGTTGACTTGCGGTCCACACGGTCACCAGCATAGTCAAAGTCTGAATATCCAACGAGATCAAAAGCCGAGCCCTTGGGGTACCATAATCCAAGTGTTGGTGTGTGAGCAAGATATCGAAGAATATGCTTCATAGCCTTATGGTGTGATTCCTTCGGTGTAGCTTGAAATCGGGCACACCTACAAACACTAAGCATAATATCTGGCCTAGATGCACATAGGTACAATAAAGAGCCAATCATGGAGCGTATACCTTTTGATCGAAGTCGATACCATTTTCATCAGTGCATAGATGGCCATTTGTGGTCATTGGAATTTTGACCCCTTTGCAGTCCTGCATGCTGAATTTCCTCAATACATCTTTGAGGTATTTCTCCTGAGATATGAATATGCCATTATGCTGTTGACGAATTTGAAGACCTAAAAATAATTTCAATTCTCCCATCATAGACATTTGATATTCTTCACTCATCATATAGGCAAATTCATCACTATAACATTGGTCAGTACAGCCAAAGATAATATCATCAACATATATTTGGCACAAAAACAATTCATCATCATAAGACTTAATGAAAAGAGTTGGGTCGAGTGAACCAGATTTGAAGCCTTTCTTCATGAGGAATTCCTTCAAAGTATCATACCACGCCCGAGGGGCCTGCTTGAGGCCATACAGGGCCTTGTTGAGTCTGAAAACTTTGTCAGGATGCTTTGGATCTTCAAAACCTGGGGGTTGAGCAACATATACTTCTTCCTCAAGCTTACCAATGAGCAATGCACTTTTCACATCCATTTGATATAAGGTGATATTATGATGGTTAGCATAAGCAAGTAATATGTGAATAGCCTCAAGTCTAGCAACAGGTGCAAAAGTTTCATCGAAATCAATTCCTTCAACCTGTGTGTAGCCTTGAGCTACAAGCCGTGCCTTATTCCTCACCACAAGGCCATTTTCATCTTGCTTGTTGCGGTAGATCCACTTTGTGACAATGATGTTGTGCTTTCGAGGATCTTGACGATTGACCAGTTCCCAGACATTGTTGAGCTCGAACTGATGTAATTCTTCTTGCATAACTAGAATCCACTCAGGCTCTAGAAATGCTTCATCTACCTTAGTGGGCTCTATGATAGAGACAAAAGCAGAGTGCCCACAAAAGTTAGACAAATGTGAAGCTTTTGAGCGTGTGAGAGGACCTGGTGCTTCAATGTCATCGATGATTTTCTCGACTTGCACTTCGTTTGCAATGCGAGGATGAGCGGGTTGTCGTCGAGGAATTTGATCCGCATTTTCTTCAGGACCATTTTCCTCAGCACCATTTTCTTTAGGTTCTCCAACTCAACGTTCTTCATGTTCTGGAATGAATTCATCAATATATTCTTCGGTAGGAATAATATCCTCAGTAGCCTTGAACTTGATAGATTCCTCACGTGTTGGTTCATCTATCACAGAAGGTAGGTGCTCTCTTTACGAGCCATTAGTCTCATCGAACCGCACATCTACAGTTTCAACAACTTTGTGAAGAATGTTGTTGAAGACTTTGTAGGTGTGCGAGTCCTTTCCGTAACCAAGCATAAAACCCTCATGTGCTTTCGGTGAGAATTTGGAAGTGTGATGAAGATCTCTAATCCAACATTTAGCATCGAAGACTTTGAAATAACTCACATTGGGCTTTTTGTTAGTGAGGAGTTCATAAGCAGTCTTCTTGAAGAATTTGTGAAAATATACTTTAATGACGTGGCATGCAGTATCAATTGCACCAATCCAGAAACGACGAGGCGTTTTGTATTCATCAAGCATAGTGCGAGCCATCTCAGCAAGAGTTTTGTTCTTGCGCTCCAAGACGCCATTTTGTTGAGGAGTATAAGGAGCAGATAAATCATGAGTAATACCAAGTTCATCAAGATAGCCATCAAGACTGGAATTCTTGAACTCGGTCCCATTGTTAGTTCTGATGTGCTTGATCTTCACATCAAAGTTGGTTGAAGCCCTCGAGGAAAATCGTTTGAAGACTTCCTGCACTTTATGTTTGTAAGTGACAATGTGTACCCATGTGTAACGAGAATAATCATCAACAATAACAAAGCCATATTGAGTAGCATCATTTAAAATTGCAGAATAATGGTTAGGACCAAAGAGATCCATGTGAAGCAAGTCAAATGGTCGAGTGGTAGTCATGATAGTCTTTCCTGGATGCTTGACCTTTGTCATCTTTCCAGCTTCACAGGCTCCGCATAAATGATCCTTGAGGAATTTGACATTCTCAATGCCAATGACATGCTTCTTCTTCGCAAGCGTGTGCAGATTCCTCATGCCAGCATGACCAAAGTCGGTGATGCCATAGCCAGCCTTCTGAAGCTTTTGCAAGTAGGCATACGGCCGGTTGTGGTCCTGTAGAGAAATCAACAATGTACAAGTCTCCTCTCCTAAAGCCTTCGAAGACTTTGGAATTGTCAGCTTCCAAGATCACAACACAAAGATATTTGCCAAAGACAACAACCATATCAAGATCACAAAGCATTGAGACAGACATGAGGTTGTATCCTAAGGATTCAACAAGAATGACTTTGTCCATGTGTCTATCCTTTGAGATCACAACCTTACCTAGACCCAATACCTGACTTTTGCCTTTGTCAGCGAAGATGATATGCTTCAGATGCGACGGTGATAAGGGAGCATCCATCAATAGATTCTTGTCACCAGTCATGTGATTCGTACATCCACTATCGAGGACCCACTCATTGGCTTTGGGTTGATCATCCTGCAGATGAATTAGTGCAACTTACGAACTCATATACTTCATCAATGAAGAATATGACATCAATATCATCAGATGAATTTCATCAAGTAATAGCAGAGATAAATCAGTATGACGACGTGAGAAATGAAAGTTCATTTCTTCATGATAAGCCTGCGTCCTTTCAGGCAATGTTCAGGTCTCCAGCAAATTCTTCAGACGTTTAAAATACGTCTGGAGACCTGACCCTCCATGAGAGATTAGCTCCTTTTCTTCAACGCCCACATCTGAAGGGGTGGCAAAGAGTTCATCACTCTGTGAGCTCCATATGAGAAAGGTGGCATAGAAGCCAGTACATTTCGTTTCACATAAGAAGAGTTAGGATAAGCATATGAATAAGCAGAGAAATTCTTCGAGGACTTACGAACATAATGATTAGAAGAATAATGCTGATATTCATAGCCCTTAGCTCTTCCCTACGAAACAGAGGGGTTAGCACGATGATGATCATATGAGGACTTTGATCCACTTGAGGAATTTTGTCCGTATGAGGACTTGGATCCATATGAAGAATTTGGTTCATATGAAGAATTTGATCTGGGGTTCCTATTCTTCACAGGTGGTGTCATAAGGACATTCACCTGAAGACTTTCAAAGCACCTTTTGGGAACCCAGATTTTTTTTCATAGGGGAACTGTTCCTGCAGTTAGTGCCAACATATCTAGCAAATACTTCACCATTCTGATTTTTGAACAGTTTATAGTTGGAGTCAAATGACTCATCAAAAGAATGAGGAGATTTACATGTAAAGCCAGATAAATTGGACGGATCAACTGGAGGTCCCTTTGCAGCAACCCATGAGGTTTGGGTACTGCTCAGGCTTCCAATATGTTCCATTAGCATTGAGTTTCCTCTCAAAGGCAATACCCTCTTTCCTAGGGTTCCTGTTGAGGATCTGCTTTTTAAGCACATCACAAAGAATCTGATGCCCTTTGAGGCTTTTGTACATGCCTGTCGTGTACAATTCCTTCAGCCCTGCATCATTAGTGATACTAGCAATGTCCTCGGATGAGGAATTAGTGATAGCAGAGATAGATGAAGAATTTGTAGCATTAGAAGCATTTGAACATTCAGGTGAAGAATTAGAAGATTCACGTTCAATGCACTTCAAACATGCAGGAAAAAATTCTTCCTGAGTAGTGCTGATTTGTTGAGCAAGTAATGAATCGCGCTCCTTATGAAGATCTTCATAACTCACTCTTAGCTTCTCAAGATCTTGCTTTCTTTGAAGAAATTCATAAGAAAGCTTCTCGTGATCAGATAAGAGAGTGTTATGATGACCTTGAAGGTTGTCAAACTTAGACTGAAGTCTCTGAAGATTTTCAGTCAAGTCTTTAGTGTGATCCATTTCTTCACCCAACATATCATCACTTTTGTCTAGCATGTTTTGAACCTTTTCAATAGCCTTTTGTTGTTTCACAGCAATCTTAGAAAGCTTAGAGTAGTTGGGCTTGAGGTTTTCATCAGATTCATCCTCACTAGATTCAGAAGAAGGGTATTTAGTTACCTTGGCCCCCTTTGCCATGAAGCAATAGGTGGGAGCGTAGTCATCATTGCCTTCATCAGCATTGTTGGTGTTGCCATTTTCTTCAGAGTTGAAGATAGACTTGCTGACGAATGCGGTAGCAAGAGCTAGGCTTGCCACACCAGACTCGGACTCCTCAGATGCCTCCTCTTCCTCATGTTTCTCAGATTCAACCTCAGAGTCCATTTCCTTGCCAATGAATGCCCGAGCCTTCTTGGAGCTGCTCTTCTTGTGAGATGAAGATTTTGAGGATTTCGATGATGAAGTCTTGAAGATTTGTTCTTCTTCTTGGCATTATCAGAACTGTCATCCTTGTACTTCTTCTTCTTTAATTCCTTATCCCACTGAGGACAATATTGAATGTAGTGACCAGTCTTCTTGCATTTTGATACGTCTCCAACGTATCTACTTTTCCAAACACTTTTTCCCTTGTTTTGGACTCTAACTTGCATGATTTGAGTGAAACTAACCCGGACTAAAGCTGTTTTCAGCAGAACTGCCATGATGTTGTTTTATGTGTAGAAAAGAAAAGTTCTCGGAATGTTCTGGAAATCCACGGAGGCACTTTTCAGATTTCATAAGAATTTTTGGCGAAAGAATCAAGGTCAGGGGGCCCACGGGCTGTCCACGAGACAGCCCCCCCCCTAGGGGCGCGCCCTCCTATCTCGTGGGGCCCCCGGACCTCCTCCGACCTCAACTCCAACTCCATATATACCGTCTCGGGGAGAAAAAAATAAAGGAGAAAGTTTCATCACGTTTCAGGACACGGAGCCGCCGCCAAGCCCTAATCTCTCTCGGGAGGGCTGATCTGGAGTCCGTTCGGGGCTCCGGAGAGGGGGATACGTCGCCGTCGTCATCATCAACCATCCTCCATCACCAATTTCATGATGCTCACCTCCGTGCGTGAGTAATTCCATCGTAGGCTTGCCGGAAGGTGATGGGTTGGATGAGATTTACCATGTAATCAAGTTATTTTTGTTAGGGTTTGATCCCTAGTATCCACTATGTTCTGACATTGATGTTGCTATGACTTTGCTATGCTTAATGCTTGTAACTAGGGCCCGAGTGCCATGATTTCAGATCTGAACCTACTATATTTTCATGAATATATGTGTGTTCTTGATCCTATCTTGCAAGTCTATAGTCACCTATTATGTGTTATGATCCGACAACCCCGAAGTGACAATAATCGGGATACTTCTCGGTGATGACCGTAGTTTGAGGAGTTCATGTATTCACTATGTGTTAATGCTTTGGTCAGGTTCTCTATTAAAAGGAGGCCTTAATATCCCTTAGTTTCCACTACGACCCCGCTGCCACGGGAGGGTAGGACAAAAGATGTCATGCAAGTTCTTTTCCATAAGCACGTGTGACTACTTACGGAATACATGCCTACATTACATTGATGAATTGGAGCTAGTTCTATATCACCCTATGTTATAACTATTGCATGAGGAATCACATCCGGCATAATTATCCATCACTGATCCATTGCCTACGAGCTTTTCACATATTGTTCTTCGCTTATTTACTTTTCCGTTGCTACTGTTACAACTACTACAAAAACCCAAAAACATTTACCTTTCCTGTTGCTACTGTTACCATTACTATCATACCACTCTTGCTACTAAATACTTTGTTGCAGATACTAAGTTATCCAGGTGTGGTTGAATTGACAACTCAACTGCTAATACTCAAGAATATTCTTTGGCTCCCCTTGTGTCGAATCAATAAATTTGGGTTGTACTTCACCCTTGAAAGCTGTTGTGATCCCCTACACTTGTGGGTTATCAAGACTAATTTCTGGCGCCGTTGCCGGGGAGCATAGCTCTATTCTCTGAGTCACTTGGGATTTATATCTGTTGATCACTATGAAGAACTTGAAAGACGCTAAGACCAAGATTTTGCCCTCAACTACGAGGGGAGGTAAGGAACTGCCATCTAGCTCTGCACTAGATTCTCCTTCCGTTATTAGTAAGCTTGCGACACCTAAACCTGCTACTGCTATGAATTCTGATATGTCGCATGTTATTGATGATGCCACTTCTGCTATGCATGATGAAACTACTTCTGTGTGTGATACTACTTTGCCATTAGGTGAATTTCTAGATGAACAACTTGCTAGAGTTAGGGGGAATGAAAATATTGAATATGCTATTGATGATAGTGATGATGAACGTTTCCCCAATGATTATGTTTTACCTGTTGTCCCTAAGGGTTATGTTATGAATGAAAAAGCTGCTATGGAAATTCTTGCTTGCAATGATAGATCCGATCTTAAGAAATTATTAGCTAAATGGAAGCAGCAGTCCCTTAATGCTAGAATGAAACCCGATCCTACTTTTGCTACTTCACCTATCTGTGTTACTGATAAGGATTATGAATTCTCTGTTGATCCTGATATTATTACTTTAGTTGAATCTGATCCTTTTTATGGTCTTGAATCTGAAACTGTTGTGGCACATCTTACCAAGCTGAATGATATAGCCACCCTATTTACTCATGATGAGAAGTCTTGCTATTTATATATCCTTAAGATATTTCCGTTCTCATTAAAGGGTGATGCTAAGACTTGGTATAATTCCCTTGCTCCTGGTTGTGTGTGTAGTCCCCAGGCTATGATTTATTACTTCTCTGCTAAATATTTCTCTAGTCATAAGAAACAAGCTGCCTTGCGGGAAAAATATAATTTTGTGCAAATCAAAGAAGAGAGTCTCCCACAAGCTTGGGGGAGGCTTCTCCGGTTGCTTTATGCTTTGCTTGATCATCATCTTAAGAAAAATGAAATACTTGATATCTTTTATAATGGACTAACCGATGCTTCCAAGGACCACTTGGATAGTTGTGTTGGTTGTGTTTTCAGCGAAAGAACAGTCGACGAAGCTGAAATACTATTGAATAATATGTTGACTAATGAAAATAATTGGACTCTTCCCAAGCCAGTTCCTGAAGTAATTCCTGAACCAATTGAGCCAACTCCTGAGCCTATTCCTAAACCCACTCCGAAGAAGAGAGGTATTTTATTTCTCAGTCCTGAAGATATGCAAGAGGCAAAGAAATCAATGAAAGAAAAAGGTACTAAAGCTGAAGATGTTAAGAATTTACCTCCTATTGAAGAAATACATGGTCTGAATATATCGCCTGAAGAACTACATTGTCTTGATAACCCGACACAGGTAGTGAAGGTAAATTCTCTCTATAGATACGATAAAGTTGAAATACCCTCTACTAAATTTCATTGCCCATGCTTAGATGAATTTGATGACTTTATGGCTAGACAAGAAAGTTTTAATGCCTATGTTGGTAGAGAGTTAAAGAATAATGCTTTCGAGATAGGATGCGTAGGTGATAATCTGGCTAGAGTTAAAGATGAACTTCATCGCATTAGCAAATATGCTTCTATGGTTGCTACTCAAGCTGAGCAAGTACTCAAAGCTCAAAATGATTTGCTTGATGAATTGCATCATAAAAATGACTTTTATGTTAGAGTGGCTACTAGAACTGGTAGAATGACTCAGGAACCTTTGTATCCTGAAGGCCACCCTAAAAGATTGAACAAGATTCTCAAAATAATAATCTAGATGTTCCTAGTTCTTCTAAGAAGAAGAAAAAGAACAATGATAGGACTTTGCAAACTTCTAGTGAACCTACTATAGACACACCTGAGAATCCCAATGATATTTCTATTTCTGATGCTGAAACGCAATCAGGTGATGAACATGAACCTAGTAATAATGTTAATGATAATGTTCATGTTGATGCTCAACCTAGCAAAGATAATGATGTAGAGACTGAACCTGCTGTTGATCTTGATAACCCACAATCAAAGAATCAACATTATGATAAGAGAGATTTTGTTGCTAGGCAGCACAGTAAAGAAAGAGAACCATGGGTTCAGAAACCCATGCCCTTTCCTCCTAAACCATCCAAGTCAAAGGATGATGAGGATTTTGAGCGCTTTGCTGAAATGATTAGACCTATTTTCTTACGTATGCGCTTAACTGATATGCTTAAAGTGAATCCTTATGCTAAGTATATGAAGGATATCATTACAAATAAAAGAAATATACCGGAAGCTGAAATTTCCACCATGCTTGCTAATTACACTTTTAAGGGTGGAATACCAAAGAAACTTGGAGATCCGGGTGTACCAACTATACCATGCTCCGTTAAAAGAAATTATGTTAGAACTGCTTTATGTGATCTTGGAGCCGGTGTTAGTGTTATGCCTCTCTCTTTATATCGTAGACTTGAATTGAATAAGTTGACACCTACTGAAATATCTTTGCAAATGGCTGATAAATCAACTGCTATACCTGTCGGTATTTGTGAGGATGTGCCTGTTGTGGTTGCAAATGTCACTATTTTAACGGACTTTATTATTCTTGATATTCCCGAGGATGATAGTATGTCTATTATCCTTGGTAGACCTATTCTTAATACTGCAGGGGCCGTTATTGGTTGCAACAAAGGCAATGTCACTTTTCATGTTAATGGTAATGAGCATACGATACACTTTCTGAGGAAACAATCTCAAGTTCATAGCATCAATTCTATTGAAAAAGTTCCAACTATCATTTTTGGAGGTTTTGAATTTCCTCTCCCTACTGTCAAGAAAAAGTATGATATTCTTATTGTTGAGGATTTTCATATCCCCGCTGAGGTAACTTAGTGTTATTCGAAATTTCTTCGGTTCCGTGTTATTCAGAATGAGTTTGTCAACAAGACTTGATTAACCTTGTTAGTGGATTCATTTTGATGATCATGAGATGGATGAAACTAGAAGGCACAACCTTCTGTACCCTTTTTTTACTTTCTGTTATTTTGAATAAGTAAAGCAAAAATAATTTTATATGTCTGTTTTTGATTTATCCGTGCAATAAAAAAAATAGTCCGAAAAAAAGTGCTCCAAATGCCCTGCAAATTTAGTATGATTTTTTCTGGATTATTTGAGGATTTTAGGCACTGAAAACACTGCAGGAGGGCCAAGCAGCAGGCCACGAGAGAGGAGGTCGCCCCCCCTATAGGGCGCGCCCACCTGTCTCGTGGGCCCCTGGTGGCTCCCCTCCACTTATGCCAGCACCCACACACTTCATCTTCTACCCAAAAAAATCCCCATCCAACTCAAGCACGAGTTCTAGCTCATTTTGCAGCGATTTTCGATCTCTTGGCTCAAAGCTCCATTCACAAAACTGCTTTGGAAGATTGTTGCTTGGTATGTGACTCCTCCATTGGTCCAATTAGTTTTAGTTCTAGTGCTTTATTCATTGCAAATCCTTGATGTCTTGGTGACCCTGTTCTTGAGCTTGCATGTTCAATTTTTGAGGTCCCAAGCAATTCCAATGCATGATATGGGCTCTAGGCACTTGTAGGAGTAGTTGCTATCAATCTTGTTTAGTTTTATGCACTTTTATTTTGAAGTTACTAAAATTTCAGATTTTTTTTAGAAAAAGAATTATGCTTAGGAGAATGTACCAAGGTGGCTCCTCGGCAAAGAAAGGGCCAAGGATTGCTATACATGAGCAAGACGTTGAATTGCCGAGGGATGCCTATGTACGGGCTTGTGAGTGGCCATCCGATGATTTTATGGTCGAAGCAGGCTTCAAGGAGGAGTTTGACGCGTATGTGCGTAATGCCGAGCTGGAGGACTTCTTACAAGATAAGCGTCCTCAACACTATCAATTGACTGATTCCTTTGTGCGGAGGCAAGAGGAGGATATGTTATCACCAGGGAAGAAGCCATTGAATACAAGAGGGGAATGGAGGCAGCTCGCCAACGCGCTGCTGCTGAGGAGGCTGTTGCCTCTGCATCTCAGTACAACCCCAGTTTCACTTATGGATATCAGCCAGGCGGTACTTGGTATTAAACCAACTTAGGCCAAAAGCCTATGCTTGGGGGAGTACGTATTTCTCACCGACTTTACATTCACGTTCACACATTAGTCGTCGGTGCTCATACTCTTTCATTGTATTATCCATGTTAGTTTAAATTTCTTTTTCTAGTTTTCTTCTTGTGTGTTTGATAAACCTTAAGAAAAACCAAAAAAATAGTTAGTTTAATTTCCTTGCTTGTAATAGGAATTAAAATGAAAACCCAAAAAGATTTCTCGTACTTCTTTTACTTGTTGGGTGCTTTCCCGTGTAAATAGTTTTCTTTTCTTTTCTTTCTTCTGGGGGTCGAGAAGACCATATTGAAAAGCCTTAGTGGCTCTCATATGCATGATTGATTATTTATATCTAGAGCCCATATTACTTGTCTTCTCCCTTGAGTTGAATGCTTGTAGATTCCAGCTTAGTCCAATGCATGTGCACTTTTAATACTACTGGGATGTGTTTGAGAATAAAACACAATATCCCATACGAAAAATTCCTTCAAAAAGGATGTCCGAGATCCCGTTCATAAAGAAGATGAATTTGGGTCGGATTCGTTCTCGCGCAGAAAACAGATCCAAAAAGTGATGCACTAATCGGAAGTTTCCCGGAGTTTGGACGGTCGGATCGAGCTGAATTTTTGGCAGGTGGTAGATATGGGAATTCCGCAGCAAATCAATGGTTGGATCATCCAAAGAACATCCGAGCTAGATGCTGGATACCACGCCCTAAACTCGTCCAGATTCTCATTCAGATTCAACAGGGCTCCGGTATATCGGAGATTGCCGGAGATTCCTCCATCGGAACTCGACGAAATTTTTGCAAGGTTGTTGTAGACTTAATTCCTCATAATTCCACCGAAGTAATCGTTTAAGCGACACTCGAGGAGGCGGTGGCGGAGGATACAAGTTTGTTGTCCAGAAAAACAGCACGGTCGCCTGACGGCAATGTTGACGTTGAGCCCCGAGCTCCATGGATGACTCCTCCATGATCTTAATAGAAATTGGAGTTGGTGTTGATGAAGGCCTTCATCCGAACATGACGAACAGAGGTAGGGAGCAGTCCTCAGTCAAGCCAAGGTGACCAGTCGAGCTGGTGACGAATAAGCCGACGTCGCAGTTGACATGCAGTCGAGCCATTGATCCTTTCACCGATCACACAGCGGAACTCTCAATGAAAGCACCAATGTCGGTGTTAAAACCGGCGGATCTCGGGTAGGGGGTCTCAAGCAGTGCGTCTTAGGATCAATGGTAACAGGAGGCAAGGGACACAATGTTTACCCAGGTTCGGGCCCTCTCGATGGAGGTAAAACCCTACTCCTGCTTGATTAATATTGATGATATGGGTAGTACAAGAGTTGATCTACCACGAGATCAGAGAGGCTAAACCCCAGAGGCTAGCCTATGGTATGATTGTTGTTGTATATCTATCGACTAGCCTGGCCCCGGTTTATATAATGCACCAGAGGCCTAGGATAACAAGATCCTAGCCGAATACGCCGGTGGGGGAGGATCGGAGTCCTTGTCTTGATCGCCAAGTCTTGTGGATTCTTCCTTGTATGCGTCTGCTGTCCGGACTGGCCCATGAGTATACGGCCATGGGGGTACTCGGCCCAATCCAACTGATCGGGAGACGACGCGTTGAGTACCCCCTAGTCCAGGACACCGTCACTCCCCTTGTCATGCAGAGGAGCGATCTAGCAGCGGATGAAGTCCGCGCCGATCATCTCAAGGGTGAGCCCGGCCCGGGTAAGCCGGAGGATTCTAGTGGTGGCGACCACGAGCTTCTTGTCGTCAATGTCGATGTCGCCCCAGTCCTTTCTGCAGACCAGCGCCACCCGATGGACTTCACAGAACGCCGGCGGGTTCTCCTCTTCGATAAAGCACCACCGGCACCGCCACTCTTCCCACCTCTCCTTCATGGCGCCGTTCGGGTACGCTCCCTTGGCCCTCGGGATCCATGCGACGCTGGCGGTGATGGCGCCTCCCTTTTGGATCCGAGTGGAGAAGTAGTGGCGGAAGAGCGCTGTGTTGGGATGAACCCCGGCATAACCCTCGCAGAGGTGTGCGAAAAGGGCCATGCACGCCACGGCATTTAGGGTAAAATCCAGAAGGCGAAAGCCAAAGGTGTGCATGATGTCCTTGAAGAAATCAGAGAAAGGGGGACAAAGCCCACAAGAGAAGTAGTCGACGAAGAAAGGGTACCGATTTGGGGCGGGCCCAGCGCTGGCAGGGACGACGCGCGTGGCCGGGTGCCTCGTCGTTTCTCCCCCCATCTTCACGCCCCACAGAAGCTTGTAGTACTCCCGGAGCATGGGCACATCGACCGTCGTGGGAAAGAGGGCGAACTGCGCCCGTCGCGCCACCAGCTCGCTCTCCGACGGCTCCGTCGCGCCAACATCTTTGGCTACCCCCTTTCCTTTGGTGGATTTGGGCCCCATTGTGGTCGAAAAAAGCGAGGGATAGCGGGAGCACGTCGACGATGAGCAGAAGCATGGGGCTCAAGGAGGAAGAAAGGGGGGTGGCGGTATCAAGATTGAGGAAGGCGCAGGGAAGGGGAAAAGTGAGTAGCGCGCCCGCAGTTATTCCTTCTTATGGGGAAGGCGTGGGCCGCCTCCTTTCCCATTAACTGCGACGCGACGCATGCATGCAGTCGCCATCCCACGCATGCCCCCCACGTCACGCACGCTCCCCCACGACGCGCGTCCAATGTAGGACGTGGGGGGAAGCGCAGCGGACGGAACAGTTACTGCGGTAAAAATCCGTCCCAACTGCCTGCACACCGTTCTGGGCCTGGCCCAACAACGTGTTGCGCTTATGTATGGCCCAGGCCTGGGTGCTCCTATCGGTGTACAAATGTAGGGGCTCTGATTTTTACCCCTTTACTTGTGCACGGGCAGTCAGGGCCACCCGCCATGGTCACGCATGGCAGGGCAGGAGAGGGAAGCCAGAAGAAGCCAAAGGAACAAGACAAATAATGCAACGTCAAGGACCAAGGCCACAAAGGTCGCACGAGCAACGCAGGTTGCCTCGGCAAGGACCCTTGCTGAGGGCAGCCTCAGCGGCCCCGGCAAGACCCTTGCCGGGGCAGCTCGTCCACACCAGCTGAGCGAGCCGCCTTCAAGCCCACCAACGCTGTAAACACATTGGGACAGGGCTCAGGAGGCACCTCCGTGGTGGCATGCAGATCTTTGTGAAGACAAAGAACAATCAAGATCAAATGAGGACAGGAAGGCAACAATCCTCGGCAAGGTTCTTGCCGAAGAAACCCGCGAGACCCCTGGCAAGATCCTTGCCGGGGACGACAGCATGCCGCGGCAGGACCCTTGCCGAGCCACCCGGCAAGACCCTCGCCAGGCGCGCCAGCAGGGCCACTGCTAGCCCGCGCCAGCAAGTCTCCACCGCCGCCATTCGCATGCAGTAGCCGACCCAACCAGCTAGGCAGGCACCTGCATGGCAACATGCAGCCCTTCGTGGAAGCTCCACCACCGCGCCACCTCAGTTGCCTGCCTGCCTACATGGCGCTGCATGCACCGCTGGCCAGGGCGCGTGTCAAAGCCAGGAGGGGCGGCGACGGACGTGATGGGCCTCACCCCCGTCCCCGATAAATTGAAGGGACACCTAAGCCCCGCATTTAATGCACTTTGTCCTGTAATATCAGTGATAAGCTCGTAACGCTGTAGCACTTTCCACCTCCTATGTGCCACTGTGGCAGCCCCTTTCGCCTATAAAAGGAGGCCCAAGGCGCACGGGAGAAGGATTCAGCTCCTTGGAACCTGGAAACACCTAGAGCTAGTTCAAGAGATCAAGAACACAAAATACATCCACCAAAGCAGGATCGTAGGGTTTTACGCATCTTTGCGGCCCGAACCTAGGTAAATCCCCTTTGTGTTGTCCACTAGTCCCGCTCTTCTCACGATCCCGCGCCCCGCAACCGCAGTAGGGATTCTTGTGATCCCATAGGTGTCGTTTCCCACCGACAGATCGTGAGATCGTGGGTGAATAGATAAGTATTATCGTGGGATGCAGAACTATTTGAGTGGCAAAACCGAAAATTTGATAAGATAAGTTAAAAGTTCCGTTCACAATTTCTTCAGCTGACAAGGACATAGTGAAGATATTGAACGAGTTTCAAACAGAATGCACATGAAGAATTTGTGAAAAGATTGGGTTGAGTTTAGCATAGAGGGGGAAGGGTCCGATCACATTCACTTAGCAGAGAAGATCAACTTAAACAAATATCAATAAGTGAATGTTGTAGAGGACATAAACTCATATATATGTGTATATATATATAGCAGAATAACTATTCTGCACACCACTTCCGCACTGCACGCTGAACGCAAGTGCACTGCATCTTCTTGACGACGAGCACTGCAATATAGACTAGTGAATTTTGCGTCGGAAAAAACTGCACGCAGTATTTTTTTTGGTACTGTTTTCGCTCTAATTTTTTGATTGTTTATCGGAACGAGGCGTATAATATACCATTGAAAAGCTATGGATTAGGCGCAACTTCGACATGTTGAACGGTTTTCGAGATTCCACACGGTTTAAGAGCAGTTTTGAAAATGGTGCGGCGGATGACGAGTGGCAGCGAGCGCTTTTTCGCGTTTTTTTTCTAAACCGCTTGTCGGAATGAAGCAAATGATACGTCGTTGGATAGATATCATCGAGGTTCATCTTTTTCATATATAAATCTTTCTCTAATTCGTTACGGTTTAAGAGCAGTTTCAAATTTACTAAATCGCGGAATTCTGTTTTTCAAGTTTTTTAAAATTTTCGGTACTGTTTTCACTCCAGTTTTTGAACCATTTGTCGAAACGAGGCGCGTGATACGCCGTTGGAAAGCTACGAACGAGGCGCAACTTTCATATGTTGCAATGTTTTTGAGATTCCTTACTGTTTTTAGTTTATTTTGAAAACCGTGTGGCTAACTATGAGAGGCAGCGATCGTTTTTCGTGAAATTTTTACAAACCGCTGCTCGGAATGATTCAAACGATACGCTGTTGGAAAGGTATCGACGAGGTGCAACTTTTTTATGTAGAACACTCTATCTAATTCTTTACGGTTTAAGAGGAATTTTGAATTTACCGAAATGCGGACACTCTGTTTTTCGCGACACCCAAATCGACGTGGGTACTTCATCCGACTGAAAACCGCACTGCATCGGACGAAAAACTGCACCGCATCACACGGTCATGTGAACTTCATGATTTCTTTTGTCAAACGTAAAATTTTCTCACATGAGTTTTTGTTATCTTTTTGTTCAAAAAATTTCGTGAACGGGAGTGGACCACAACACTTCCAAAAGTGAACTGTAACACTATCCAAAGTGAACCTCATGAGTTCTTATTGTCTTTTTCATACTTATTAATTTTTTACGCGTGTTGACCAAGCGAGTGGACCACATGGACCGAGCGATTGAACTACATCTAATATAGAAATGAGCTTCTTTGAGAATTTTTCCTCCTGTTTTTACAAGTGGGACAAGTGAACCACGTATAAGTTTTATAGCACACTGCATGGGACAACAAAGTGAGCTTCAAAGCCACATCTATCTAATAAAGACATAGTGAGCTGCATCGTTTCCTTTTTTACCATGAAACAAGTGAACAACACTCTGTTTCTTCCTTATTAAATACAATGAACCACAAGACTCCTCCAAGTGGGCTGCATCCATTTATGTCTCTTGAAAAATGACCCATTAATGCTTGTTGAAATGAACTTCTCGACAAATATTTCATTTTATTTATTGTTTTACCTAAAAAATGTACCGCGGGGATGAGATAAGTGGGCTGCAATTTTCAGTTTCCCAAAGTAAACCACCAAACCATATTTAGCAAACTTTGTCATTAACTATTCTATTCAACATTGTTTTCGCCAAATAGTTTCTTTTTACAAGTGAACCACTAAGTATGGCATAACGAACAACATTGCTTTTTTCAATAATTACAAAAAAAATCGGACACGCATGCACCTTCTCAAAACTGCACATGGTGTGGCTGGTTGCCGAACTGCAACACCCTCCCGGACAACCTACGTACATTGCTTGACTACACTGCATATCCACACACACACACACACACACGTTTGCATCAAGCACACACCAGCCGGCAACAAGCAAGCTATTTTTACTAGTTGATAGAAAGCCCAACGCATATCATGTGTTCATATGGCATACTGAAACGGGGTGCACTGCACAATGACCAAAGTGCACCACTGCTCCCACCGGAGTGCACTACGGACCCCGAACTCCCCCACGAGAGTTGCTCACACCCATGATGTGGGCTGCAAGCTGCAACGAAACGGTCTGCAGCAGAGAGGAATCGATTCAGAGGAAAAAACCAACACTTGGTCACGGGATGTCACGCCCAATATGCGATACTATCCTAAAGAGACTCGAAGGTCCCACCAAGGATAGAACTGCATACTGAAACGCTTTTGCAAGGTGGATATCATTAGATCAACATTACATAATAGATGGGGATACATACAAAAGGCATACAATGCCACACGAATACAACATCATCATACAAGATCACCATCCGACTACGGATGAAACACAAATAGAAACTCAAACGACATCAACCCTGCTAGCCCAGGCTGCCGACCTGGAACCTATCCCCTGATCGAAGAAGAAGCAGAAGAGGAACTCCAAAACAAGCAAACATCGCTCTCGCGTCATGATCATCGCATAACCTGTACATGCAACTATTGTTGTAGTAATCTGTGAGCCACGAGGACTCAGCAATCCCATTACCATGGGTATCAAAACTAGCAAAGCTTAAAGGGAAAGGAAGGGGTAAAGTGGTGAGGTTGCAGCAGCGGCTAAACATATATGGTGGCTAACATACGCAAATAAGAGCGAGAAGAGAGCAAGCGGAACGGTTGTGAAACAAGCAATGATCAAGAAGTGACCCTGAACTCCTACTTACGTCAATCATAACCCAAAACCATGTTCACTTCCCGGACTCCGCCGAAAAGAGACCATCACGGCTACACATGCGGTTGATGCATTTTAATCCGGATCTGGTGTCAAGTTATCTACAACCGGACATTAACAAATTCTCATCTGCCCATAACCACGGGCACGGCTTTCGAAAGATTATACCCTGCAGGGGTGTCCCAACTTAGCCCATGATAAGCTCTCGCGATCAACAAAGGATATACCTTCTCCCGAGAAGACCCGATCAGACTCGGAATCCCGGTTTACAAGACATTTCAACAATGGTAAAACAAGACCAGCAAGACCGCCCGATGCATCGACAATCCTGATAGGAGCTGCACATATCTCGTTCTCAGGGCAACACCGGATAAGCTAAGTGTACATGTACCGACGTAACCCAAGTTGCCAAGGGATGGCCCCGCACAGTGCTCTAGTTTGGACCAACACTTAGACAAGCATTGGCCCGGGGGGCTAAAGTAAGATGACCCTTGAGTTAATTACTCCCAAGGGAAATATAGGTGGTGGTGAGGCAAATGGTAAAACCAATGTTGGGCCTTGCTGGAGGAGTTTTATTCAAAGCGAACTGTCAAGGGGGTCCCATAAATTATCCAACCGCGTAAGGAACGCAAAATCCAGGAACATAACACCGGTATGACGAAAACTAGCGCGGCAAGAGTGGAACAAAACACCGGGCATAAGGCCGAGCCTTCCATCCTTTACCAAGTATATAGATGCATTAATTAAATAAGAGATATTGTGATATCCCAAACATAATCCTGTCCACCATGGAGCAATCTTCAACTTCACCTGCAACTAACAGCGCTATAAGAGGGGCTGAGCAAAAGTGGTAACATAGCCAAGCAACGGTTTGCTAGGAAGGTTGTCAAAGGTTAGAGGTTCATGGCAATTTGGGAGGCTTGATAAGCAAAAGATAGGTAACGCAGCATAGCGATAGAACGAAGCAACTAGCATAGCAATGATAGTAGTGAGATCCAGGGTAGCGGTCATCTTGCCTGAAATCCCGCAAGGAAGAAGAATGAGTCTATGAAGAAGATGAAGCCACGAAGACGAACCAAGCGTAAACGAACGAATCCTCACGATCGCAGCGAAACGGGAACTATCGAGAAGAAGCACACAACATAGTAAACACACCACGCATATACAAGACATGATGCACAACCAAGCATGATGCATGACAAAGCTACATGAAGCTACTCATGGCAAGACATGATGCAAACAAGAGCAACACATCAAGGCAAGTTTAAACGAGGCCGGGAACAACATATAACAATTCCGGTAAGTCCTCATATGCAAATTTCGAAATTGGTTCAGATCTGAATAAACCTTATGTTCAAGTTGTTAAACATCAAGTTAAGATGCACAAAGATGATCTACACGAAATTCTAGTCAAGATACATATAAAGTTCATTTAATTCGGAGCTACGGCCTAGAAGATATGAGCAAAACAAGTTAAACATGGCATTGATGCAAAATGCACCCGAACATCAAGCCAACACCTCAAAACATGAATGCAACATGATAATATGAAACTACATGCAAAATCACGCAAGTTTCATATAGAGCACACTCAAAACGGAGCAACGGTTCAACACACACACATTATACAAGTTATAGCAACAATCTGTCCAAAACAGCAATTAGGCATATTGCAAGCATCAAAACAACATGCTACAGCACCACAACATGAAAATAAAAGGCATGGGCATGATGTACAGGTAAATCATAACAACACATGAACACTGAGCTATCTCCAGAAATCACTAGAACATGCTCAAACACACATGGCAAGATTGCAAATAATAACAGTTCAGACTTTGCAGAAAATAACATCAGGTTGCAATGTTTAGAGCTATCAAACAACATGTTACAGGAACTTATCATGGCAAAAAAAAGGCATGGCATGAACCTACTAAATGCATAGATCAAATGTCCTTTACTGACCATGAGCCAAAAAGGATCAGAAGATATGATGGCACCCATGTAAACATAGCAAGTTATAATACAGATTCAAACATGGCAGGAACAACAATAAGTAGGCATGTTGGTGAGCTTGTACCACTCACCACAGAGCATTACATGGCATGGCAAGGCAACCAACAGTAAGAAGACATATTTATGAAGCTAAGCATGGCAAGGGAAAGATCATAGGGTGCATGGATCACTAACAACAATCATGGCAACAACTGAACTTAATGTTAACAGGCTGACAGCAACATTATTAAGCAACTTTGCAGCAAGATTAAAACAAGCTACAGCAGGCTATAAATGCAACCAGGGGCATGGATGGATAGAGCATGACGTGTAGAACAAAACACCCTTAGTGAACATCTCCAGATTATGCATAGAATGACTTGTAGCAGTAGGTTTACATAGCATCACGAAATAACAGATTCAGCCTAGCAAAACAGTAACAGCAAGTACCCTACTTAACAAGCTCGATTCACTCACCACAAGTCATTTCATGACAAGATAAGCATAGCATCAGCAAGAAGACATGTTTATGAAACAAACCAAGGCAAGAACAAGTTCATAGCATGCAAGGATCAACTACAACAACCTTGGCAAATTGAATAACATGTAAACAATCTGCTAGGAAACATTTTGTAGCAAAAGTAGAGCACGAAAATGACATGCTAGACTACTCCATAATTGCAAACAAGGGCATTAATGGCTATAGAAAAATCATATGTTCAAAACATTCTTACTGAAGTATCTCAAAATAAGCATGGATCTCTCTGTAGCATCAGGTTTACATGGCATCAAAATAACAGCAGAACAGGGACTAAAATCAGCAACATCACGAAGTCTAGTTTGCATGCTTGTGCTAGTCACCACATTGATCACAAAAATACATGGTAAGCACCTCTGTAAAGAAGATATGGCATAGTTAAAAACAAATGTAGACATCAACCTCATAAGATGCACACATCAAACATGGCAAAAATGACAAATGAGCATGTTCTGTTAACAGGCAGCAGACAACATCACCTAACACTTTCGCAACGATGATTCAGGCATCAAGATGAGCTCAAATGAACATGATGCAATGGAATGAAATGAAGTACTCGTTGAGACGAACAATTTGATATATTACACGCACGAAACGAAGCAGTATGCATGGAGATATGATGCAATGTACATGGCATGATAATATGCAAAACTTAGGGACTTAGCGGATTTTCGGGAAAAAAACAGGCGGGCGCCCAAAAGCTAAAAGACGCCCAGGGCGCGGGATAGGGGGCGGCTCACCACGGGCCTGGCCCAGGACAGTAGGAGGCTGGCCGGGGCACTAGGCTGGGCCTTGGAGGCCGGTGGCTGGGCTGCAGAGAGGATGCAGGCCGACGGGAGGTGGCCCATGCAAGCGAGCGGAGGCCGCTCGTCATCCCCGTCGTCCGCACGAACAGGAGGAGGCGGCGGCCATGGCAGGGACGGCGAGGTCCAGGAGGGCCGGCGAGATGCGTACGAGGCCATGGGACAGCGGGAACGGGCAAATCCGGCCAGTGGCTCGCCGGATCCAGGGCCTGCGGGATGCGGAGCGGCGCTTGACAACGACGACAGCAAACGGCGGCGGCGGTTCTGCAAGGAAAAGAGAGAGCGTGAGGTAGGGAGAAAGAGAGGAAGGAGGGAGGAGCAGGGCACGGGGGCGAGGTCCAGCCTGGTGCTGGAGTCCGACGGCGGCAGCGTTCCTCCGACGAGGCGGTGGGGTCGAGCATGGCGGGGCGGCGCGGACGGTCTCCCTGATCCGAACGAGCGAGGGCGAGCGGGGCGCTCGGGCAGGGAGCGGGAGGCGGGCGTAGCACGGGAGCGCGGCGGTGGCGCGGATGGGCCGGGCGGGCCGGATCTGGGCCTAGAGGGCCCGCGCGGTGGCTGGCGGCGCAGGGGAAGTGATGGCCTGTGATTGGAGGAGGGCGACGATTGTGGCGGCGCTGGCCGATGAGGGCGCGACAAGTGGCGAAGGTGGGTTCGATTGGCACGGAATGTGAGGAGGGAGGCGGCTGGAGGTAGGGGAGGGACTAGGCTGCCCAAATTGGAAGGAAGGGGTCTATATATAGCAAAAGGGGACTAGGGTTGGGGTTTTCCATCCGTTTTCGGACCCTCAGATCACGATCGTACGGCTCCGGACAGAGGGGGCTAGGTAGGTGGGCTAGTGGGCTGTGTAGGAGGGTTGGGCTGAGAGGAGAGGGGAGAAATGTAGCCCGGTACGGTTTTTCGGAGACCGAAAACACCCAACGAATAAACCGGCAAGGGTGCCGCTACATATGACAGTTGGGCTACCAAACGAACTCCGAATGCGACGAAATTTGGCAGGCGGTCTGTCTACACTATAATAAGACCAAACACCAAGTTACATCCCAAACCAAGAACATTTTTATGCCACTTATAAAATATATTTCGGAATTGCCGCGGGCGCGTGCGAGTGTGTCCGGACTCGGAACGGACAACGGAGAGAACGGGGAGAACCCGAACGGATGCAAGTTTTGAAAAATATGCCGATGAAATGCAGATGATGACATGGCAAAATGCAACACGCAATGAAAAGACATGGCAGCGACGATGAATAACGGGCAGACACCTGGCGCATCGAATCCGGGGCGTTACACGGGAGGAGGCAAACCTGCAGTTAGGAGTAGAAGCAATGGAACTGGACGAAGGTGTAGTATAGTGGAAATGCTTGAAAAGGGGGCGTCAACTGCACGGGCATGCGCGCCCAACCCCATCGCGAGCCTGGCACACTGCAAGTCTGGTGTTGCCTGCACTGCAATGCAATGAGAGGAGGGGCAACTTGTCGGGGGTAAGAGGGGGCGCGTGAGATCCGTCGGTGGAGGCTCTTGCTGGGAGATCCAAGCACCTAGGATGTGGGCTGCAGCGCAGTGGTTGTGCACTGCACGCGCATGTGGGTGGAAGTTGGATGGTGTGGCACTCACCGCCGGCGCCACGGAAGTGCAGTCCGTCGATGGTAGCAATGGGGAGCAGTCAGTCGCTGCACGCGTTGCCGCGGTTGGTGGAAGAGGTTGGAAGGCACGGGGCTATCATCTCCCCTCGATCTACCTCTCTACCGCGAGGAAGATGGATCGGAGCTGGATCCACCCGCCAACTCCGGGCTGCGTGGGATGGTGGGTACCGGCAGGAGGTCGACTGGATCCGGCCACGGTAGTGCAGCAGGAGGCCACCGGGGCGGGGGGCTATGGATCCGACCACCACAGCGCAGAAGGTGGTCGACGCTCACGGCAGGGGCACAGTTGCGGCCTGGGAAGGGCGGCGCAGCGGCGGCCTGGGGAGGGTCAGCCTTTGTCGCCGGGCAGCTATTGTCGGAGAAGTGAGGAGGAAGAAGAAGGAAAGGAGAGGGAGGAGGGTGGCTCGCCTCCGGTGCTGCTATGGTCGTCCGGCGCGGTGGCATGAGGAGAGGTAGGACGACCGGAACCCATGTAGTGGTGGAGATCTTGAGGAGGGGAATGCGAGGGGAGGTGGAGCAGGATCTGCCGGATCCGGTGGCTGCTGGGCAGGGCTTGGCCGCTGGATGTTGTTGGTTGGGCGGGGGCACGACCCTGTGCAGCGGCGGCGGGCGGAATAGGAA
>NC_041387.1:540912734-540960650 GCF_002162155.2 Triticum dicoccoides | reverse complement strand
GGGAGGGATGAGGGCGGCGGGGCGCCGGAGGGGTGGGGATGGTGGGGCGCCGGAGGGATGGGGATGGTGCGCGGGAGTGGGGGTGGCGGGGCGGCGGGTAGTGGTGGTGGTGGGTAGAAGGTGGGTAACGAGCGCTAGGTGGGGTGGGGTGAGCTGCTGCAGTTTTCTGTTGTTGCTGTGCGGTCCGGGTCAAGTGAGCGGAGGAGTACAGAAGTGTTAGCAGAATAACACTAGTATTTGCAGAATAAGACTCTTAAGGGTGTTATCATAATAGACCCACCCTATATATATATATAGTGAAGACAATGCAAAGTTGAAGACTTCCAAAAACTGAGGAATTTCAAACTGAGGAAAAACTCAAATTGAAGATTTTCAACATTTGGTGGTGGCGTAACCCACCGTATAAGAAAGCTGACTTCAGACACCGCGTACAATTGTCGTAGGGCACTGAGAGTCAATTTCTTTGTTAATTTCTTCACACTTAGAGGGTTAGTATTCATTGATTAAAGAAAAATGTTACTTTGTGTGTTGTGCATCTAAGTCATCAAATTTGCATAAGTGTTAGGATGAATGTCCTTTTCAAAGAACATTCGAAGATTCTAGGATATTTAGCTCACACCTCAACTTGCTAAAACTCTTCTCATCAAAGGGCTTAGTGAAGATATTGGCTAGCTGTTCTTCAGTCCGCACATGCTCAATGGAGATGTCGCCCTTCAATACATGATCGCGAAGAAAATGATGACGAATCTGGATGTGTTTTGTCTTCGAGTGCTGAACTGGGTTATGAGCAATCTTGATTGCACTCTCATTGTCACAGTAGAGAGGCACATTATTCACATTGATGCCATAGTCCTTGAGTGTTTGCTTCATCCATAGTAATTGAGCACATCATGATCCAGGAGCAATGTACTCAGCTTCCGCAGTGGAGAGTGATACGCAGTTCTGTTTCTTCGAGGACCAACAGACCAAAGATCGTCCGAGGAAATGATATGTGCCAGACGTTGACTTGCGGTCCACACGGTCACCAGCATAGTCAAAGTCTGAATATCCAACGAGATCAAAAGCCGAGCCCTTGGGGTACCATAATCCAAGTGTTGGTGTGTGAGCTAGATATCGAAGAATATGCTTCATAGCCTTATGGTGTGATTCCTTTGGTGTAGCTTGAAATCGGGCACACCTGCAAACACTAAGCATAATATCTGGCCTAGATGCACATAGGTACAATAAAGAGCCAATCATGGAGCGTATACCTTTTGATCGAAGTCGATACCATTTTCATCAGTGCATAGATGGCCATTTGTGGTTATTGGAATTTTGACCCCTTTGCAGTCTTGCATGCTGAATTTCCTCAATACATCTTTGAGGTATTTCTCCTGAGATATGAATATGCCATTATGCTGTTGACGAATTTGAAGACCTAAAAATAATTTCAATTCTCCCATCATAGACATTTGATATTCTTCACTCATCATATAGGCAAATTCATCACTATAACATTGGTCAGTACAGCCAAAGATAATATCATCAACATATATTTGGCACAAAAACAATTCATCATCATAAGACTTAATGAAAAGAGTTGGGTCGAGTGAACCAGATTTGAAGCCTTTCTTCATGAGGAATTCCTTCAAAGTATCATACCACGCCCGAGGGGCCTGCTTGAGGCCATACAGGGCCTTGTTGAGTCTGAAAACTTTGTCAGGATGCTTTGGATCTTCAAAACCTGGGGGTTGAGCAACATATACTTCTTCCTCAAGCTTACCAATGAGCAATGCACTTTTCACATCCATTTGATATAAGGTGATATTATGATGGTTAGCATAAGCAAGTAATATGTGAATAGCCTCAAGTCTAGCAACAGGTGCAAAAGTTTCATCGAAATCAATTCCTTCAACCTGTGTGTAGCCTTGAGCTACAAGCCGTGCCTTATTCCTCACCACAAGGCCATTTTCATCTTGCTTGTTGCGGTAGATCCACTTTGTGACAATGATGTTGTGCTTTCGAGGATCTTGACGATTGACCAGTTCCCAGACATTGTTGAGCTCGAACTGATGTAATTCTTCTTGCATAACTAGAATCCACTCAGGCTCTAGAAATGCTTCATCTACCTTAGTGGGCTCTATGATAGAGACAAAAGCAGAGTGCCCACAAAAGTTAGACAAATGTGAAGCTTTTGAGCGTGTGAGAGGACCTGGTGCTTCAATGTCATCGATGATTTTCTCGACTTGCACTTCGTTTGCAATGCGAGGATGAGCGGGTTGTCATCGAGGAATTTGATCCGCATTTTCTTCAGGACCATTTTCCTCAGCACCATTTTCTTTAGGTGCTCCAGCTCAACGTTCTTCATGTTCTGGAATGAATTCATCAGTAGATTCTTCGGTAGGAATAATATCCTCAGTAGCCTTGAACTTGATAGATTCCTCACGTGTTGGTTCATCTATCACAAAAGGTAGGTGCTCTCTTTACGAGCCATTAGTCTCATTGAACCGCACATCTACAGTTTCAACAACTTTGTGAAGAATGTTGTTGAAGACTTTGTAGGTGTGTGAGTCCTTTCCGTAACCAAGCATAAAACCCTCATGTGCTTTCGGTGAGAATTTGGAAGTGTGATGAAGATCTCTAATCCAACATTTAGCATCGAAGACTTTGAAATAACTCACATTGGGCTTTTTGTTAGTGAGGAGTTCATAAGCAGTCTTCTTGAAGAATTTGTGAAAATATACTTTGATGACGTGGCATGCAGTATCAATTGCACCAATCCAGAAACGACGAGGCGTTTTGTATTCATCAAGCATAGTGCGAGCCATCTCAGCAAGAGTTTTATTCTTGCTCTCCAAGACGCCATTTTGTTGAGGAGTATAAGGAGCAGATAAATCATGAGTAATACCAAGTTCATCAAGATAGCCATCAAGACTGGAATTCTTGAAGTCGGTCCCATTGTTAGTTCTGATGTGCTTGATCTTCACATCAAAGTTGGTTGAAGCCCTCGAGGAAAATCGTTTGAAGACTTCCTGCACTTTATGTTTGTAAGTGACAATGTGTACCCATGTGTAACGAGAATAATCATCAACAATAACAAAGCCATATTGAGTAGCATCATTTAAAATTGCAGAGTAATGGTTAGGACCAAAGAGATCCATGTGAAGCAAGTCAAATGGTCGAGTGGTAGTCATGATAGTCTTTCCTGGATGCTTGACCTTTGTCATCTTTCCAGCTTCACAGGCTCCGCATAAATGATCCTTGAGGAATTTGACATTCTCAATGCCAATGACATGCTTCTTCTTCGCAAGCGTGTGCAGATTCCCCATGCCAGCATGACCAAGTCGGTGATGCCATAGCCAGCCTTCTGAAGCTTTTTCAAGTAGGCATACGGCCGGTTGTGGTCCTGTAGAGAAATCAACAATGTACAAGTCTCCTCTCCTAAAGCCTTTGAAGACTTTGGAATTGTCAGCTTCCAAGATCACAACACAAAGATATTTGCCAAAGACAACAACCATATCAAGATCACAAAGCATTGAGACAGACATGAGGTTGTATCCTAAGGATTCAACAAGAATGACTTTGTCCATGTGTCTATCCTTTGAGATCGCAACCTTACCTAGACCCAATACCTGACTTTTGCCTTTGTCAGCGAAGATGATATGCTTCAGATGCGACGGTGATAAGGGAGCATCCATCAATAGATTCTTGTCACCAGTCATGTGATTCGTACATCCACTATCGAGGACCCACTCATTGGCTTTGGGTTGATCATCCTGCAGATGAATTAGTGCAACTTACGAACTCATATACTTCATCAATGAAGAATATGACATCAATATCATCAGATGAATTTCATCAAGTAATAGCAGAGATAAATCAGTATGAGGACGTGAGAAATGAAAGTTCATTTCTTCATGATAAGCCTGCGTCCTTTCAGGCAATGTTCAGGTCTCCAGCAAATTCTTCAGACGTTTAAAATACGTCTGGAGACCTGACCCTCCATGAGAGATTAGCTCCTTTTCTTCAATGCCCACATCTGAAGGGGTGGCAAAGAGTTCATCACTCTGTGAGCTCCATATGAGAAAGGTGGCATAGAAGCCAGTCCATTTCGTTTCACATAAGAAGAGTTAGGATAAGCATATGAATAAGCAGAGAAATTCTTCGAGGACTTACGAACATAATGATTAGAAGAATAATGCTGATATTCATAGCCCTTAGCTCTTCCCTACGAAACAGAGGGGTTAGCACGATGATGATCATATGAGGACTTTGATCCACTTGAGGAATTTTGTCCGTATGAGGACTTGGATCCATATGAAGAATTTGGTTCATATGAAGAATTTGATCTGGGGTTCCTATTCTTCACAGGTGGTGTCATAAGGACATTCACGTGAAGACTTTCAAAGCACCTTTTGGGAACCCAGATTTTTTTCATAGGGGAACTGTTCCTGCAGTTAGTGCCAACATATCTAGCAAATACTTCACCATTCTGATTTTTGAACAGTTTATAGTTGGAGTCAAATGACTCATCAAAAGAATGAGGAGATTTACATGTAAAGCCAGATAAATTGGACGGATCAACTGGAGGTCCCTTTGCAGCAACCCATGAGGTTTTTGGGTACTGCTCAGGCTTCCAATATGTTCCATCAGCATTGAGTTTCCTCTCAAAGGCAATACCCTCTTTCCTAGGGTTCCTGTTGAGGATCTGCTTTTTAAGCACATCACAAAGAATCTGATGCCCTTTGAGGCTTTTGTACATGCCTGTCGTGTACAATTCCTTCATCCCTGCATCATTAGTGATACTAGCAATGTCCTCAGATGAGGAATTAGTGATAGCAGAGACAGATGAAGAATTTGTAGCATTAGAAGCATTTGAACATTCAGGTGAAGAATTAGAAGATTCACGTTCAATGCACTTCAAACATGCAGGAAAAAATTCTTCCTGAGTAGTGCTGATTTGTTGAGCAAGTAATGAATCGCGCTCCTTATGAAGATCTTCATAACTCACTCTTAGCTTCTCAAGATCTTGCTTTCTTTGAAGAAATTCATAAGAAAGCTTCTTGTGGTCAGATAAGAGAGTGTTATGATGACCTTGAAGGTTGTCAAACTTAGACTGAAGTCTCTGAAGATTTTCAGTCAAGTCTTTAGTGTGATCCATTTCTTCACCCAACATATCATCACTTTTGTCTAGCATGTTTTGAACCTTTTCAATAGCCTTTTGTTGTTTCACAGCAATCTTAGAAAGCTTAGAGTAGTTGGGCTTGAGGTTTTCATCAGATTCATCCTCACTAGATTCAGAAGAAGGGTATTTAGTTACCTTGGCCCCCTTTGCCATGAAGCAATAGGTGGGAGCGTAGTCATCATTGCCTTCATCAGCATTGTTGGTGTTGCCATTTTCTTCAGAGTTGAAGATAGACTTGCTGACGAATGCGGTAGCAAGAGCTAGGCTTGCCACACCAGACTCGGACTCCTCAGATGCCTCCTCTTCCTCATGTTTCTCAGATTCAGCCTCAGAGTCCATTTCCTTGCCAATGAATGACCGAGCCTTCTTGGAGCTGCTCTTCTTGTGAGATGAAGATTTTGAGGATTTCGATGATGAAGTCTTTGAAGATTTGTTCTTCTTCTTGGCATTATCAGAACTGTCATCCTTGTACTTCTTCTTCTTTAATTCCTTATCCCACTGAGGACAATATTGAATGTAGTGACCAGTCTTCTTGCATTTTGATACGTCTCCAACGTATCTACTTTTCCAAACACTTTTTCCCTTGTTTTGGACTCTAACTTGCATGATTTGAGTGAAACTAACCCGGACTAAAGCTGTTTTCAGCAGAACTGCCATGATGTTGTTTTATGTGTAGAAAAGAAAAGTTCTCGGAATGTTCTGGAAATCCACGGAGGCACTTTTCAGATTTCATAAGAATTTTTGGCGAAAGAATCAAGGTCAGGGGGCCCACGGGCTGTCCACGAGACAGGGCCCCCCCTAGGGGCGCGCCCTCCTATCTCGTGGGGCCCCCGGACCTCCTCCGACCTCAACTCCAAGTCCATATATACCGTCTCGGGGAGAAAAAAAATAAAGGAGAAAGTTTCATCACGTTTCAGGACACGGAGCCGCCGCCAAGCCCTAATCTCTCTCGGGAGGGCTGATCTGGAGTCCGTTCGGGGCTCCGGAGAGGGGGATACGTCGCCGTTGTCATCATCAACCATCCTCCATCACCAATTTCATGATGCTCACCTCCGTGCGTGAGTAATTCCATCGTAGGCTTGCCGGAAGGTGATGGGTTGGATGAGATTTACCATGTAATCAAGTTATTTTTGTTAGGGTTTGATCCCTAGTATCCACTATGTTCTGACATTGATGTTGCTATGACTTTGCTATGCTTAATGCTTGTAACTAGGGCCCGAGTGCCATGATTTCAGATCTGAACCTATTATGTTTTCATGAATATATCTGTGTTCTTGATCCTATCTTGCAAGTCTATAGTCACCTATTATGTGTTATGATCCGACAACCCCGAAGTGACAATAATCGGGATACTTCTCGGTGATGACCGTAGTTTGAGGAGTTAATGTATTCACTATGTGTTAATGCTTTGGTCAGGTTCTCTATTAAAAGGAGGCCTTAATATCCCTTAGTTTCCACTACGACCCCGCTGCCACGGGAGGGTAGGACAAAAGATGTCATGCAAGTTCTTTTCCGTAAGCACGTGTGACTACTTACGGAATACATGCCTACATTACATTGATGAATTGGAGCTAGTTCTATATCACCCTATGTTATAACTATTGCATGAGGAATCGCATCCGGCATAATTATCCATTACTGATCCTTTGCCTATGAGCTTTTCACATATTGTTCTTCGCTTATTTACTTTTCCGTTGCTACTGTTACAACTACTACAAAAACCCAAAAACATTTACCTTTCCTGTTGCTACTGTTACCATTACTATCATACCACTCTTGCTACTAAATACTTTGTTGCAGATACTAAGTTATCCAGGTGTGGTTGAATTGACAACTCAACTGCTAATACTCAAGAATATTCTTTGGCTCCCCTTGTGTCGAATCAATAAATTTGGGTTGTACTTCACCCTTGAAAGCTGTTGTGATCCCTTACACTTGTGGGTTATCAAGACTAATTTCTGGCGCCGTTGCCGGGGAGCATAGCTCTATTCTCTGAGTCACTTGGGATTTATATCTGTTGATCACTATGAAGAACTTGAAAGACGCTAAGACCAAGATTTTTCCCTCAACTACGAGGGGAGGTAAGGAACTGCCATCTAGCTCTGCACTAGATTCTCCTTTCGTTATTAGTAAGCTTGCGACACCTAAACCAGCTACTGCTATGAATTCTGATATGTCTCATGTTATTGATGATGCCACTTCTGCTATGCATGATGAAACTACTTCTGTGCGTGATACTACTTTGCCATTAGGTGAATTTCTAGATGAACAACTTGCTAGAGTTAGGGGGAATGAAAATATTGAATATGCTATTGATGATAGTGATGATGAACGTTTCTCCAATGATTATGTTTTACCTGTTCTCCCTAAGGGTTATGTTATGAATGAAAAAGCTGCTATGGAAATTCTTGCTTGCAATGATAGATCCGATCTTAAGAAATTATTAGCTAAATGGAAGCAGCAGTCCCTTAATGCTAGAATGAAACCCGATCCTACTTTTGCTACTTCACCTATCTGTGTTACTAATAAGGATTATGAATTCTCTGTTGATCCTGATATTATTACTTTAGTTGAATCTGATCCTTTTTATGGTCTTGAATCTGAAACTGTTGTGGCACATCTTACCAAGCTGAATGATATAGCCACCCTATTTACTCATGATGAGAAGTCTTGCTATTTATATATCCTTAAGATATCTCCGTTCTCATTAAAGGGTGATGCTAAGACTTGGTATAATTCCCTTGCTCCTGGTTGTGTGTGTAGTCCCCAGGCTATGATTTATTACTTCTCTGCTAAATATTTCTCTAGTCATAAGAAACAAGCTGCCTTGCGGGAAAAATATAATTTTGTGCAAATCAAAGAAGAGAGTCTCCCACAAGCTTGGGGGAGGCTTCTCCGGTTGCTTTATGCTTTGCTTGATCATCATCTTAAGAAAAATGAAATACTTGATATCTTTTATAATGGACTAACCGATGCTTCCAAGGACCACTTGGATAGTTGTGTTGGTTGTGTTTTCAGCGAAAGAACAGTCGACGAAGCTGAAATACTATTGAATAATATGTTGACTAATGAAAATAATTGGACTCTTCCCAAGCCAGTTCCTGAAGTAATTCCTGAACCAATTGAGCCAACTCCTGAGCCTATTCCTAAACCCACTCCGAAGAAGAGAGGTATTTTATTTCTCAGTCCTGAAGATATGCAAGAGGCAAAGAAATCAATGAAAGAAAAAGGTACTAAAGCTGAAGATGTTAAGAATTTACCTCCTATTGAAGAAATACATGGTCTGAATATATCGCCTGAAGAACTACATTGTCTTGATAACCCGACACAGGTAGTGAAGGTAAATTCTCTCTATAGATACGATAAAGTTGAAATACCCTCTACTAAATTTCATTGCCCATGCTTAGATGAATTTGATGACTTTATGGCTAGACAAGAAAGTTTTAATGCCTATGTTGGTAGAGAGTTAAAGAATAATGCTTTCGAGATAGGATGCGTAGGTGATAATCTGGCTAGAGTTAAAGATGAACTTCATCGCATTAGCAAATATGCTTCTATGGTTGCTACTCAAGCTGAGCAAGTACTCAAAGCTCAAAATGATTTGCTTGATGAATTGCATCATAAAAATGACTTTGATGTTAGAGTGGCTACTAGAACTGGTAGAATGACTCAGGAACCTTTGTATCCTGAAGGCCACCCTAAAAGATTGAACAAGATTCTCAAAATAATAATCTAGATGTTCCTAGTTCTTCTAAGAAGAAGAAAAAGAACAATGATAGGACTTTGCAAACTTCTAGTGAACCTACTATAGACACACCTGAGAATCCCAATGATATTTCTATTTCTGATGCTGAAACGCAATCAGGTGATGAACATGAACCTAGTAATAATGTTAATGATAATGTTCATGTTGATGCTCAACCTAGCAAAGATAATGATGTAGAGACTGAACCTGCTGTTGATCTTGATAACCCACAATCAAAGAATCAACATTATGATAAGAGAGATTTTGTTGCTAGGCAGCACGGTAAAGAAAGAGAACCATGGGTTCAGAAACCCATGCCCTTTCCTCCTAAACCATCCAAGTCAAAGGATGATGAGGATTTTGAGCGCTTTGCTGAAATGATTAGACCTATTTTCTTACGTATGCGCTTAACTGATATGCTTAAAGTGAATCCTTATGCTAAGTATATGAAGGATATCATTACAAATAAAAGAAATATACCGAAAGCTGAAATTTCCACCATGCTTGCTAATTACACTTTTAAGGGTGGAATACCAAAGAAACTTGGAGATCCGGGTGTACCAACTATACCATGCTCCGTTAAAAGAAATTATGTTAGAACTACTTTATGTGATCTTGGAGCCGGTGTTAGTGTTATGCCTCTCTCTTTATATCGTAGACTTGAATTGAATATGTTGACACCTACTGAAATATCTTTGCAAATGGCTGATAAATCAACTGCTATACCTGTCGGTATTTGTGAGGATGTGCCTGTTGTGGTTGCAAATGTCACTATTTTAACGGACTTTATTATTCTTGATATTCCCGAGGATGATAGTATGTCTATTATCCTTGGTAGACCTATTCTTAATACTGCAGGGGCTGTTATTGATTGCAACAAAGGCAATGTCACTTTTCATGTTAATGGTAATGAGCATACGGTACACTTTCTGAGGAAACAATCTCAAGTTCATAGCATCAATTCTATTGAAAAAGTTCCAACTATCATTTTTGGAGGTTTTGAATTTCCTCTCCCTACTGTCAAGAAAAAGTATGATATTCTTATTGTTGGGGATTTTCATATCCCCGTTGAGGTAACTTAGTGTTATTCGAAATTTCTTCGGTTCCGTGTTATTCAGAATGAGTTTGTTAACAAGACTTGATTAACCTTGTTAGTGGATTCATTTTGATGATCATGAGATGGATGAAACTAGAAGGCACAACCTTCTGTACCCTTTTTTTACTTTCTGTTATTTTGAATAAATAAAGCAAAAATAATTTTATATGTCTATTTTTGATTTATCCGTGCAATAAAAAAAATAGTCCGAAAAAAAGTGCTCCAAATGCCCTGCAAATTTAGTATGATTTTTTCTGGATTATTTGAGGATTTTAGGCACTGAAAACACTGCAGGAGGGCCAAGCAGCAGGCCACGAGAGAGGAGGTTGCCCCCCCTATAGGGCGCGCCCACCTGTCTCGTGGGCCCCTGGTGGCTCCCCTCCACTTATGCCAGCACCCACACACTTCATCTTCTACCCAAAAAAATCCCCATCCAACTCAAGCACGAGTTCTAGCTCATTTTGCAGCGATTTTCGATCTCTTGGCTCAAAGCTCCATTCACAAAACTGCTTTGGAAGATTGTTGCTTGGTATGTGACTCCTCCATTGGTCCAATTAGTTTTAGTTCTAGTGCTTTATTCATTGCAAATCCTTGATGTCTTGGTGACCCTGTTCTTGAGCTTGCATGTTAAATTTTTGAGGTCCCAAGCAATTCCAATGCATGATATGGGCTCTAGGCACTTGTAGGAGTAGTTGCTATCAATCTTGTTTAGTTTTATGCACTTTTATTTTGAAGTTACTAAAATTTCAGATTTTTTTTAGAAAAAGAATTATGCTTAGGAGAATGTACCAAGGTGGCTCCTCGGCAAAGAAAGGGCCAAGGATTGCTATACGTGAGCAAGACGTTGAATTGCCGAGGGATGCCTATGTACGGGCTTGTGAGTGGCCATCCGATGATTTTATGGTCGAAGCAGGCTTCAAGGAGGAGTTTGACGCGTATGTGCGTAATGCCGAGCTGGAGGACTTCTTACAAGATAAGCGTCCTCAACATTATCAATTGACTGGTTCCTTTGTGCGGAGGCAAGAGGAGGATATGTTATCACCAGGGAAGAAGCCATTGAATACAAGAGGGGAATGGAGGCAGCTCGCCAACGCGCTGCTGCTGAGGAGGCTGTTGCCTCTGCATCTCAGTACAACCCCAGTTTCACTTATGGATATCAGCCAGGCGGTACTTGGTATTAAACCAACTTAGGCCAAAAGCCTAAGCTTGGGGGAGTACATATTTCTCACCGACTTTACATTCACGTTCACACATTAGTCGTCGGTGCTCATACTATTTCATTGTATTATCCATGTTAGTTTAAATTTCTTTTTCTAGTTTTCTTCTTGTGTGTTTGATAAACCTTAAGAAAAACCAAAAAAATAGTTAGTTTAATTTCCTTGCTTGTAATAGGAATTAAAATGAAAACCCAAAAAGATTTCTCATACTTCTTTTACTTGTTGGGTGCTTTCCCGTGTAAATAGTTTTCTTTTCTTTTCTTTCTTCTGGGGGTCGAGAAGACCATATTGAAAAGCCTTAGTGGCTCTCATATGCATGATTGATTATTTATATCTAGAGCCCATATTACTTGTCTTCTCCCTTGAGTTGAATGCTTGCAGATTCCAGCTTAGTCCAATGCATGTGCACTTTATTATTTTACACTTCGTTCGGTCGTGCAAGTGAAAGGCAATAATTATGATATATGATGGACTTATTGGTATGAGAAAAGCTGGTATGAACTCGAACTCTCTTGTTTTTTTGTAAATATGATGATTGATCGCTCCTGAGTCAGCTATTATGAAGTAAACATATTTGCAATGACATTTAGAGATTATAGTTGCTTGTGACATGCTTGATTAGCTATGAGTTATAATGGTTTACCTTGTGTGCCAACATGCTATTAGAATGATTATGATATGGTATGGTGGGATGGTATCCTCCTTTGAATGAATTGAGTGACTTGACTTGGCACATGTTCATGCATGTAGTTGAATCAAATCAACATAGCCTTGATGATATTTATGTTCATGGTGGATTATATCCTACTCATGCTTGTATTCGGTGTGAATTAATTTTAATGCATGCTTACGACTGTTGTCGCTCTCTCAGTTGGTCGCTTCCCAGTCTTTTGCTAGCCTTCACTTGTACTAAGCGGGAATACTGCTTGTGCATCCAAACTCCTTAAACCCCAAAGTTGTTCCATATGAGTCCACTATACCTTCCTATATGCGGTATCTACCTACCGTTCCAAGTAAATTTGTATTTGCCAAACTCCAAACCTTCAAATGAAATTCTGTTTTGGATGCTTGAGCAGCTCATGTTTCAACTACGGCTGCCTATATCTTCCATGCTAGGTGGGTTATTCTCAGAGGAGTGGACTCCGCTCCTCATTCACGAGAAAGGGCCGGTAACCGGGATGCCTAGTCCCATGATCCAAAAAGATCAAAGCAAATCAAAATAATTAAACAAAACTCCCCTAGGGTTGTTGTATGTTGGAGGCACTCGTTGTTTCGAGCAAGCCATGGATTGATGCTTGTTGGTGGTTGGGGGAGTATAAACCTTTACCATTCTATTTGGGAACTGCCTATAATGCATGTAGTATGGAAGATATATCCATCTCATAGTTGTTGTGTTGACAGCGAAACTATGCCGCTCAAAATTTTATTCAATCTCTATTTTAAAATCGAGCTCTGGCACCTCTACAAATCCCTGCTTCCCTCTGCGAAGGGCCTATCTATTTACTTTTATGTTGAGTCATCATCCTTCTTATTAAAAGCACCCGCTGGAGAGCACACTGTCATTTGCATTCATTATTATTGGTTTATATTGGATATGACTTGACTGGATCTCTTTTACCATGAATTACAATGTTTAGTCCGTCCTATATCTTTAAAGGTGCTCTGCATTTATGTTTTGCAGTCTCAGAAAGGGCTAGCGAGATACCATTTTGTTATATCATGTTATGATTATTTTGAGAAAGTGTTGTCATCCGAGTTTTATTATTATGACTCGCTAGCTAATTATGCTATTGATATGAGTAATTGTGAGACCTATGTGTTATTGTGGGTATGGTTAGTTCATAATATTTGCTGAAACTTGAATGCTGGTTTTTCATGTTTACAACAACAAGAGCAAACAGAGTTTGTAAAAGTTTTTCTTTATCACTTCCAATTTGTCAACTGAATTGCTTGAGGACAAGCAAAGGTTTAAGCTTGGGGGAGTTGATACGTCTCCAACATATCTACTTTTTCAAACACTTTTGCCCTTGTTTTGGACTCTAACTTGCATGATTTGAATGAAACTAACCCAGACTGACGCTGTTTTCAGCAGAATTGCCATGATGTTGTTTTATGTGTAGAAAAGAAAAGTTCTCGGAATGTCCTGGAAATCCATGAGGCACTTTTTAGATTTAATAAGAATTTTTGGCGAAAGAATCAAGGTCAGGGGGCCCACGGGCTGTCCACGAGACAGGGGGCGCCCCCCCTAAGAGCACGCCCTCCTATCTCGTGGGCCCCCCGGACCTCCCCCAACCTCAACTGCAACTCCATATATGCCGTCTCGGGGAGAAAAAAATAAAGGAGAAAGTTGCATCACGTTTCACGACACGGAGCCGCCGCCAAGCCCTAATCTCTCTCGGGAGGGCTGATCTGGAGTCCGTTCGGGGCTCCGGAGAGGGGGATACGTCGCCGTCGTCGTCATCAACCATCCTCCATCACCAATTTCATGATGCTCACCTCCGTGCGTGAGTAATTACATCGTAGGCTTGCCGGAAGGTGATGGGTTGGATGAGATTTACCATGTAATCAAGTTATTTTTGTTAGGGTTTGATCCCTAGTATCCACTATGTTCTGACATTGATGTTGCTATGACTTTGCTATGCTTAATGCTTGTAACTAGGGCCCGAGTGCCATGATTTCAGATCTGAACCTATTATGTTTTCATGAATATATGTGTGTTCTTGATCCTATCTTGCAAGTCTATAGTCACCTATTATGTGTTATGATCCGACAACCCCGAAGTGACAATAATCGGGATACTTCTCGGTGATGACCGTAGTTTGAGGAGTTCATGTATGTATTCACTATGTGTTAATGCTTTGGTCAGGTTCTCTATTAAAAGGAGGCCTTAATATCCCTTAGTTTCCACTACGACCCCGCTGCCACGGGAGGGAGGACAAAAGATGTCATGCAAGTTCTTTTCCATAAGCACGTGTGACTACTTACGGAATACATGCCTACATTACATTGATGAATTGGAGCTAGTTCTATATCACCCTATGTTATAACTATTGCATGAGGAATCGCATCCGGCATAATTATCCATCACTGATCCATTGCCTACGAGCTTTTCACATATTGTTCTTCGCTTATTTACTTTTCCGTTGCTACTGTTACAACTACTACAAAAACCCAAAAACATTTAACTTTCCTGTTGCTACTGTTACCATTACTATCATACCACTCTTGCTACTAAATACTTTGTTGCAGATACTAAGTTATCCAGGTGTGGTTGAATTGACAACTCAACTGCTAATACTCAAGAATATTCTTTGGCTCCCCTTGTGTCGAATCAATAAATTTGGGTTGTACTTCACCCTCGAAAGCTGTTGCGATCCCCTACACTTGTGGGTTATCACATTTGTGGCATAGCCTCTTCTTGTAGTCACTGGATGAGGAATCATTGCTCCTTGAGGATTTTCCAAAGCGACCACGTCTTGAGAACTTCTGAAATTTCTTCACGAGCGGTGCTAGTTCCTGGCTCATTTCATCAGGATCACCAAGGCTGCTGCCAGAGTCTTCATCTTCAGACTCAGAAACTCCCTTGGCCTTCAGAGCACGTGGTTTGTCATAGCTCGAACCATAGAGATCTTTCTTCTCAGCAAGCTGGAACTCATGAGTGTTTAGCCTCTCGAGGATATCAGTGGGACCAAGTGACTTGTAATCAGCACGCTCTTGAATCATCAGTGCTAGAGTATCAAATGAAGAATCAAGCGATCTCAGCAATTTCTTCACCACCTCATGGTCGGTGATGTCAGTGGCTCCAAGTGCTTGAAGCTCATTTGAGATGTCAGTGAGGCGATCGAAGGTTTGCTGAACATTTTCATTGTCGAGTCTTTTGAAGCGGTTGAAGAGATTGCAAAGAACGTCAACGCGAGAGTCACGTTGAGTTGAGACTCCTTCATTTACTTTGGACAACATATCCTAGATAAGCTTAGCAGTTTCCAAAGCACTCACTCTTCCATACTGCCCTTTGCTCAGATGGCCACATATGATGTTCTTCGCTTGAGAATCAAGTTGCTTGAATCTCTTCACATCAGTAGCGTTCAGAGAAGGCGTGACTGAGGGAACACCATTTTCCACAACAAACCAGAGATCGTTATCAATTGCCTCAAGATGCATTCGCATCTTATTCTTCCAGTAGGGGTAGTCCGTCCCATCGAAGGTAGGAAACCCAGTAGAGACCTTGATCATACCTGCGGTCGACATAACTAAAAGTCCAGGCGGTTAAACCAAAATCACACAGAACAAGGGAGTACCTTGCTCTAATACCAATTGAAAGTGCGTTATATCGACTAGAGGGGGGTGAATAGGCGATTTTTATGAATTCTTCACTGAGGAATTTGCCGGTGAGAAATTTCCTAAACGAAGAACTACTTGCAACGGAATAAGTACTCAAAAGTAAACATGGTAGAACACAAGCATAGTCATCATGATGAAATCAAGACATGCACAGAGTACAGAAAGCGTAAACACAAGATAACACAAGATGAAGACGAACAGACTGAAGAAATTGAACTGAGGAATTTGAGAAAGTCTTCAGTCAAAGTCTTCAAACATATATGAACAAGCACACAACAGGTGAAATGAGGAATTGAAAGAGTTGAGGAAATAGAACCAGCAAGCTTGGTGAAGACAATGATTTGGTAGACTAGTTCCAACTGTTGTCTTAGTTGTACATATGGTTGGAGCGGCTAGGTATTTAAACCAAAGGACACACAGTCCCAGACACACAGTCCTCGTCGTATTCTTCTTGAGCTAAAGTCACACAGACCTCGCCCAATCACTCATGGTAAGTCTTCAGGTGACTCCCGAACCTTCACAAACTTGGTCACAATTCCTCTTGGATTCTCTAGACCTTGACGCCTAACCGTCTAAAAGAAGCACAGTCTTCAAAGGAAATAAGGGTCGGATCCATGCAGGATCAATCTCTTCAGTGATGCTCAATCACTTTGGGTTCGAAGGTGTTTGAGTTTGGGTTTTCGGGTTTTCCTCACTTGATGATTTTCGCTCAAAGTCCTCGGGGGATGGGTTGCTCTCAAATGACAAGTGTCAGTTTCTCTCGGAGCAGCCAACCAGCTAGTGGTTGTAGGGGGCAGCTATTTATAGCCTACGGAGTCCAACATGATACCTTCAATAATATGACCGTTAGGTGGGTAGATATTTTGGGACAGTTGGCACGTAGCACAACAACGGTCGGAATTTTGACTCTCAAATTCCTCGGGGCTATCATGTTCCTCACTGTGTAGGAAATCCGCACTGGCAAATTCCTAACTCCTCAGTCAGAACAAATTCCTCAGAGACCAGAAGAACTTCGTCTTTGTCACTGAAGAAAATGACTGAACTATGTGAGATTTCCAATGGCTTCGCTCGAAGGGATTGGTAGGTGCAGGATTTTGAGTTGAGCATCACATGGAAATTTTTCCTTAGTATTTCCTTAACCCCCTTTAATAGTACGGTGTTTCCTATGACTCAAAAAAGAGAAAATAAAACAACGAAAAACAAAGTCTTCACACTTCATGTTCCTCGAATGATTTCCAAGTCTTCAAGGTCACACCAATTTCTTCCCTTTCGAAGTCTTCAGAAAGTCTTCAGAAATCCAAAGTCTTCAGTCGAAGAAACTTCATTTTTAGGGGTCGATGTTCTCTGTAAATATCAAACTCCTCATAGACTTATAGACCAGTGTACACTCACAAACGCATCAGTATCTTAACCTATAAGTCTTCAATACACCAAAATAACTAAGGGGCACTAGATGCACTTACAATCTGCCTTGAGCCGGGCCAAAGCATGGCTACCGAAATTAGACCCAGCTGACATCGCCATTGGGTACCCCAGCCTTAAGGAGGATGGTACTCTGTTTGAACAGCCAGACTTTGCTGCTTGCGTGAAGGAAATACGTCCTATGGCCAGCATGATTGCCAATGAGGCAGACCTCACCAAGTATCATCCGGCTTACAACGCAGCAAATCAGAGGCAGCCAACTCCGACTTACAACTTGACGAGCCTGATACCTCCAATCTATAAGCACACCTTTGCCCCTGAAGTTGACCCGATCGGGCTAATTGATGATGAAGCTGAATTTGAAGCTTTGAATGGCATTGACTGGTCATCATCAACCTTCCAGGATGCCGGACAAGACAAACACGCGGAGAGGGTTGACCCGGAAGCATCAGGCCACCAAGAGAATTAATCCGTCGGGCGGTTTATATGAACAACCTTCTGAAAAACAATTGAATTATTTGGACTCAGGGAGTCATGTAATAGGGTAGAAATGACTTTGACCTGTCATGCCATCTTGCACGTTTTTGGTACTCAACACTATTAAGCCGCCTCCTTTATATTTACCCTTATTATACTTATCATCTATGTTCCTTGTGCAAAAGAAAATCCTTTAAAATATCCTGCACACAGAGATAGATCACAAGATCCCTTGGCGGTTTACCGCAAGGCTGGTCATAAATATCCCACATATAATCACTCATGTCTAAAAAGAGTTATAAATAAGCCTGACATGACTCGGAACTTGAAACATAACTATAATAACAACATCATACCTGAGATGTTGAATTTATACTGCCAGTTTAAATGACCAGTGCAGTAAGGGTCATAACCCAATCGTTAGAAGCCTGGACTTCCAACTGTTTGATGTTTGTCATATGCTGGCGACTGACTGCCCAAAGTTAAGCCGGCCTTAAATAGAAACCACACAGATATATGCCTCATATATGAACAAAAAAGTCTCAAGATAAACGCAAAAGATTATTTTCAAAAACTTAAGTCAAAACAAACAGAACAAAGCGTGGCTTCTGGTTCGAATACGACTAGTAAACCGGACCCAAAGGGGTTAAGCTATGATTCGAATACGATCAATGAAGCCCCCCAAGTGGGTTTGGCATTGCGCCGATCAAGAGGGTACTGACAACTATGTCCTCTTTGGTTCGAATATGGCCTATGTTTGAACAGAAGCCCATTAGTGATCTTGAGAGTTTTTTAGTAACTCTGATTTGAATACGATCAAAGTTGGACCCAGAAAGGGGTTAAGCTATGATTCGAATATGATCAAGAAGCCCCCTTTTGGGTTTGGCATTGCGCCGATCAAGAGGGTACCGACAGCTATGTTCTCTTTAGTTCGAATACGACCTATGTTTGAATAGGAAGCCCCCAAGTGACCTTGAGATTTTTTAACGACTCTGATTCAAGTACGATCAAAGTCGGACCAAAAAAGGGTTTAAGCTATGGTGTGAATACAATCAGTAGCCCCCAATTGGTCTTTGGATGTATGATGATGAAGACATATGATAATTTAAGGATGAAAAGGACAAAGGTCCTGCTTTATTACTTATCATAGTATATACATCGTCAAAAATATGTACATCATAAGAGCCAGTAGCTCAAGTGTAGTAAGGCCGAAGATGAGCAATATTCCATGGCCGGCGGGTCTCGTCCTCTAACTTACGTGAGTCTTTATGCTCTCGAACATCGATAAGGTAGTATGACCCGTTGTTCAAGTTCTTGCTGACCACAAAGGGCCCTTCCCAGGGTGGGGATAACTTGTGTGCATTAGTTTGATCCTGCATGAGCCAGAGCACCAAATCACCTTCTTGAAAGGTTCTGGACTTAACCCAGCAGCTGTGAAACTGCGCAGGTCCTATTGGTAAATCACCGAGCGGGCTGCTTGTCGGCGTTCTGGGAACGAGGGTCCCCAGACTTTCCTGCCTGCGGCCTGCGGCGTGGCTTAAGCAATGGCCCAGTGCGGCTCATCTTCATCGACTCAAGCTCGAGACCCTCGCGAGGGGCCAAGCCTCGCGGGGCGGACAACAGGAAGCATCCTCACGGCTAGCCTCATCATGTTGGCTCGCGAGGTAGCGGAGAGATCAAGGCAGGGGTACCTCATGAGGTGCCCGTGACGCAAGCCATGACGATCAAGGCTAGGCGGGCACCAGGCGGGCGCCGGCCTGCGCAGTGTCCTTGTTTCCCCTTTGGTGCAAAGGGAGCAAGCATAGGCTAAGGCATCAGGCAAAGGCTACCATTTCGGTGTAACAAGACCAAGACCAGCGGAATGGCCGGAAGGAGGTCACCGTGGAGCCTAGGACGGCGTCATCGTCAGAGCCTTTGACAGGCGAGGACCGACTTTAGTCAGGATAAGTGTACTAGATCTTCCCCTTCAAAATGGCCAATTATTGGCGCCCTTCCCGCTCAATATTTGGGAAGAGGGCCAGGGCCTCTTACTCTATATATAGGGCTAGCCACCATAGTATAAAGGCATCTGGAATCGACCCCTCCAAAGGGACAACACCATCGCAAGAACATATCTCGCGAGGTTGTTCTTCCCTTGTACTGTTCATCATCACCCCCAGAGGCAATCCACCACACCACAAACTAGAGTAGGGTATTACACCACAACGGTGGCCCGAACTAGTATAAACCTTGCGTCCCATGTGTTGTTCATTGTGTAGCGTAGATCCTTTGTGAGGCGACGAGACGTGAGTTGGTAGAGGAGAGATCTTCGCGCGCACCCCAGAGTTTGAACCTCAAGGGTCTGCCAGAACCCACAATCCGACATTTAGCGCGCCAGGTAGGGGTGCGGCGGAATCCTTCCTCCATCACCTCGCGCTCCATCACTTCGCCGTTCTCATGTCCGGCAACCCGACGGCCAACGCTGACCGTTGGGCGGCATGGCCCGCCCACGCCGTGCCGCCTGCCCAGGGCGACCTCAACCTCATGCCCCAGGCATCCCGCGCTCCGCAGGGCACTGCGGGGCGCGGGCGACGCGGCCAAGCGCCACCTGCCCTCACGCCGCGGCAAGTGCGGTCGGCGGCAAGGGCCTCAAGCCACGCCACTTCCACGTCACCGCACACCCGTCGGGAGCATGCGAACTCAAGGGCCATGCTCACGGTAGCCCGAGAGCTACGGTGGTGTAGGCTGTTGGAGAGCGGCCACGACGTGCTATTAGAACGAGTGGCCGAACTCCTGGACGCCGCCGCGTCGGGAGCACCTCCTTTCTGCGTCCAACTGCCACCCCAGATCTAGGGCGTGCCATACAGCGGCCCATACGCACCCACGCAACTCCGAGCTGACCCCAAGGCGTCCTCAACGCCAACCTGGCCATCGGCGCCGGGCGACAAGCCGCGCCAGCTCCACCCTCGACCGGTGAGGGGGCGCACACCGCGGCCTACGGTCTCGGCGGGCCGCCGCGCCACCACCCCCAAGACAGCACTCCAAGCCGGACTGCATGGTGTCTGGGGCACTACGGCGAGGCCCTCGGGACGGCGGCACCCGAAGCCTATGTGCCCCACATGGTGGATCAAGAGTGCGCGCTCGAAGAAGATCATGGCTCGTTCCTTGTGCCAGGCTGGGGGGAGGAAATGCCAGATGTTGAGCTCTTTCAGGAACCCCGCGAGAGCCTCGACAACCGCGCTGGTGGCAGCGACTATCGGGTACCACTGATTCCTCAGGAGCAAGCTTATTCTAACCATGGGTTGCAGGAGGTACAGGTCGCGGCAGCAGATGGCTGACCCAGCGCTGCAGCCTCCTACCCCTCAGGAGGAGGGCACCGGGGGCTGCAAGAGAGTGGCCGAGATCCGGGCTCACCCCCGCGACGCTCCCTCATCTCCAACCGCTCGAGGTCAAGGTTGCGCTCGGCGGCCTCCAGCACCAGCGCCTCCCCGCGCCTCCGGAGCTCTGCCTCGTCGTTAGGCCCCCCTTTCAGCGACAGAAGGGCCGCCTAGCGCAGCTCCACTTGCCGCTCCACAGAGTTGCTCCAGGCCTGGAGCTCCCACGCGCGATACTCCGCAGCCTTGCACCGTCGGTCTGCTTCTGGGCCTCCTCGATGGCTTGGGAGCAGGCCTCCCACGAGGCTGCTAGCGACGCTTCAGCCTTCGCGTTCTCAAGATCACGCTGGTGCTGCACGAGGCTGACGGCCACCCTCAGCTTGCGCCTCTCATCGGCCAGGCGCAGGCCTTCGGCCACGAGGCGTGCATCCTCCCCTGCACGCTCCTCCCTGAGCTGGTTCACCGCGTCCGCCGCCTTCTGAGGAACTCTCGACGGAGGGTGCTGCGCTCCCGTGCGCGCCTAAGCACGTCTTCCGCATTGTCCTCCGCCCCTGGCGCATGCGGAGGGCCATGAGGCGGCACATCCCCTCTCGGCAGGGGCTGGGGGCTGGCGCCCCCATCACCGCCGAACAGGCCCTGCCATGGATCCAGCCCGGCGCCATTTCGTCCCCCGAGGAGGAACTCAAGACCGACTTCAGCCAATCACCATCTACAACTAAAGAGGGAGCGCAGGGCAGGCTGGCAGTGCCCCAACGGAACTTGCAAGGGAGAGGCACGAGGCGCGCGGGATCAAGATGCTCCGGGGGGCGGCCTACCTCTCCAAGCAACCCCGCGGCGAGGGCAGTACTCGAGCTCAGGGCACTCAAAATTGGCGGAGAGTGTGAGGCTTGAGGGAATGGCTCCCCGGTCGTCTCCATCAACTCAACAGGAAAGGCCCTGAAAGGCTATGATCAGCCGAGGCAACAGGAAAGTAAGGAACCGGGAAAAAAGAGGACTTACTCATCAATGGCAAAGTACTTCCTGCGCTTCAATAGGCGGCAGGGGCGATCATCGCCACCCAAGGCCTCCTTTCTCTTGCGGAGGGTCTCGAAGTCTACGCGGAACTGGCCCAAGTGCTCGGTGCAAGGGTCGGTCTGCGGCGCGGAGGAGGCATCAAGATGAACGGCATCGGAGACATCGGCCTGAGACACGCCGCTAGGCACCGCCTCGTGAAGGACAGCCGGGGCCTCAGGAGCCTCGGCCTCAGGAGCTGCAGGCCGCAACTCCATGCCTTCCGCTGCCCCAGGTCGGGCTTCGGGGGATGCCACCTCTGGGGCTCCGCGCGACGTCAGCATCCCTGCATCGGCCCCCTCAGCTCCTGGCGGTTCTTGTCTCCCCGCCCCGTCACCCGAGGCAGGACCGCCGTGGGCAACCAGAAGAGCAGCCACAACGACTGGATTCTCGCGGGCCCCCGTGAGGCCAACCGGACGCAGCCCCCACTCGTCAAAGCTGGGCATCTGCCTCACAAAATCGGCCCTGCTCGAGCAAAGATACAAGAGGGCAGCCCCCTATCGAAGGCTGCCTGGGGAGGGATCGCCAGTCAGGACTCTGAGCACCATCCTCAGCACTTCGGGCACCAGATCTTCCTCCTGGAGCCTCATGCGGTCTTCATGCCCCGCAAAGGCCCACATCCGGCGGGAATGGCGCTAGAGAGGAGCAATGCAATGTTGGAGGAACTCCTTCACCACCTTGGGCGCCGTTACATCGAGTGCCCTCAGATTCCGGAAGCGACGCCAGACGAAGGCGAGCCAGGGGCTCGTGAGCGTCTCGTGACCCCAGCCTGGATTGGGGACAGTAGGCGAGGTTGGGTGCGCGAGCAGGGGGCTGGGTACTCCGACATCCACATATAGCCACCGCTCTCGGAACCTGGATGAAGGAGGAGGAAGGCTGAAGTCGATCCCCGAGGTAGCCATCTCCGGCACGGCGAGGAAGCTCACGCACCCTGAGCATTGAGTGGGGTCGCTCAGGCGCAGAGAGAAGAAATGGCACAGGAGGGCAACGGAAGGCGGAATGCCCATCATGGCCTCGCACACAAAGGCGAAAACAGCAAGGAGGGGAATGGATTCGGGACCCAGGTGCATCATATGGATCTGATAATGGGAGAGCACCGCATTGAAGAAGGCAGAAAAGGGGGGAACCAGACCCGCCCACAGGGCGTCAGCGAAGAATCAGACCTCAGTGACGACCCTGTCGAAGGAGGAGTGAGATGTGGGCCAGACCGCCATTCTCCCGCACTCGTTGAAGATGGAGGCAAGGGCAGAGCTTACCTTGTCCAAGGCTTCAGGGTTGAGTATGATTGACCGATCGATGGCAGGAGCCACTGCCGGACGCAGGCGGGGCGAAGGCGCGGATTTATTCCCCTTTCCCTTCTTCGTTGGCGCCATGGCGACGGAAAGGGGGGGAGTTCGAGTTGGATTGGAGGCGGAGGTTGAAGCTCGGGGAGAAACGAAGGACGGAGAGCGCGCGGATGGTGAAAAGGGAATGACTGTGTGCAACTGCGGGTCCACCTAGCCGGGCGCGTGATGAGGGGCGTGGGGAAGCGGGGACGCCCACGTCCAATCAACCGCCATGCGGCGCCCAAGGCCACAGGCTGTTGGGGCCCGCAACACTTCGCACTTGCCCCTTCGCTTCTCTGCTAAGCCAAGTCCGTGCACGCCTTGGGCCCGGGGGCTACTGTCGGCGTTCTAGTAACGAGGGACCCCAGACTTTCCTGCCTGCGGCCTGTGGCGCGGCTTAAGCAATGGCCCAGTGTGGCCCATCTTCATCGACTCAAGCTCAAGACCCTCGCGAGGGGCCAAGCCTCGCGGGGCGGACAGCAGGAAGCATCCTCAGGGATAGCCTCGTCAGGTTGGCTCGCGAGGTGGTGGAGAGATCAAGGCAGGGGTACCTTGTGAGGTGCCCGTGACGCAAGCCATGAGATCGAGGCCAGGCGGGCGCCGGCCTGTGCAGTGTCCTTGTTTCCACTTTGGTGCAAAGGGAGCAAGCACAGACCAAGGCATCAGGCAAAGGCTACCATTTCGGTGTAACAAGACCAAGACCAGCGGAACAGACGGAAGGAGGTCACCGTGGAGCCCAGGACGGCGTCATCATCAAAGCCTTTGACAGGCGAGGACCGACTTTAGTCAGGATAAGTGTACTAGATGTTCCCCTTCAAAATGGTCAATTGTTGGCGCCCTTCCCGCTCAATATTTGGGAAGAGGGCCAGGGCCTCTTACTCTATATATAGGGCTAGCCACCATAGTATAGAGGCATCTGGAATCGACCCCTCCAAAGGGACAACACCACCGCAAGAACATCCCTCGCGAGGCTGTTCTTCCTTTGTACTGTTCATCATCAGCCCCAGAGGCAATCCACCACACCACAAACTAGAGTAGGGTATTACACCACAACGGTGGCCCTAACTAGTATAAACCTTGTGTCCCCTATGTTGTTCATTTTGTAGCCTAGATCCTTTGTGAGGCGACGAGACGTGAGTTGGTAGAGGAGGGATCTTCACGTGCACCCCAGAGTTCGAACCTCAAGGGTCTGCCGGAACCCGCAATCCGACACTGCTACCAAGTCACGCTTCTCATCTAACAGGTCAAGCGCCTCCTGACGTGCTTGTTCATTATCAGCTTCAACGTAAGCCACCACGCGGGGCGAGTCATGACAGATGTCACTAGGAAGAACCGCCTCTGCTCCATAAACCATGAAGAAAGGGGTGTAACCTGTAGATCTGTTGGGGGTAGTATTGATACTCCATAACACCGATGGTAGCTCTTCCACCCAACATCCCGGTGTCCATTGCAAAGGAACCAGAAGCCGGGGCTTGATGCCTTTTAAAATCTCCTGATTGGCTCTTTCGGCTTGACCATTGGACTGTGGGTGAGCTATTGATGAAACCTCAAGCCGGATATGCTCAAGTTGACAAAACTCCTCCATGGTACCCTTGGACAAGTTAGTGCCATTATCAGTTATGATACTGTGGGGAAAGCCAAAACAGAAAATCAACTTTTTCATGAATTGAATCGCTGTTGCCGTGTCACACTTACTGACCGGCTCTGCTTGAACCCACTTTGTGAATTTGTCAACCGCCACCAAGAGGTGGGACTTTTTATCCTTGGATCTTTTAAAAGGCCCAACCATGTCAAGCCCCCACACCGCAAACGACCAAGTAATTGGAATCATCCTCAATTCCTGAGTCGGTATGTGAGCTTGCCGTGAGAATTTCTGACAACCGTCACATTTACTGACCAGATCCTTTGCATCAGCATGAGCCGTCAGCCAATAAAACTCATGATGAAAAGCTTTGGCCACAAGGGACTTTCAACCGACATGATGGCTACAATCTCCTTCATGAATCTCACGAAGAATCTCTTGACCTTCCTCAAGAGAGACATAACGCTGAAACGCCCCAGTGACACTGCGATGATGCAACTCGCCATTGGTAATTGTCATTGACTTAGATCGTCGGGTTATCTGCCTAGCCAAGATTTCATCCTCAGGCAACTCACCCTGGGTCATATAAGCCAAGTATGGCACTGTCTAATCTGGGATGGCATGAAGAGCCGCCACCAACTGTGCTTCCGAGTCAGGAACAACCAGGTCTTCCTCTGTATGTAACTTAACAGAAGGATTATGCAGAATATCCAAGAAAGTGTTCAGTGGTACCGGCTTACGTTGAGATCCCATCCGGCTTAAAGCATCAGCCACCTCATTCTTTCTGAGATCAATGTGCCCCACTTGATAACCCTTGAAGTTTTCAACAATAGCATCAACTTCACGGTGATAAGCCGCCATGAGGGGATCCTTGGAATCCCATTTGCCTGAACTTGTTGAGCTACCAAATCTGAGTCGCCAAATCACCTTACCCGGCTTAAGCTCATCTCCTTGGCTATTCAAAGACCATGGAGTAAGGCCTCATACTCAGCTGCATTGTTAGTACAAGGAAACATTAACCTTAGCACATAATAAAATTTGTCACCTCGAGGGGAAGCTAAAACGACTCCAGCCCCCGAGCCATCCAATTGCTGGGACCCATCAAAGTGAATAGTCCAATATCTATTGTTTGGTTTCTCTTCAGGCGTCTGCAGCTCTGTCCAATCGTTAATGAAATCCTCAGTGCTTGAGACTTGATAGCAGTGCGTGGCACATACTTTAAACCATGAGGTCCAAGCTCAATGGCCCACTTGGCAACTCGTCATGTGGCTTCTCTGTTTTGAATGATATCTCCTAAAGGAGCAGAACTGACCACAATGATGGGATGACCCAGAAAATATTGCTTAAGCTTTCGGCTGGCCATGAACACCCCATAAACAAGCTTCTGCCAATGTGGATATCTCTACTTTGACTCAACAAGCACCTCACTGATGTAGTAAACTGGCTGTTGAACTGGATACTCTTTACCAGCCTCCTTGCGCTCCACCATAATGGCCACACTAACAGCACGTGTGTTAGCAGCTACATATTACAATAAGGGCTCCTTATCAATGGGAGCAGCAAGGACTGGCGGCTCAGCCAGCTGCCTCTTCAAATCTTCAAATGCATCGTTAGCGGCGGCCCTCTAGACAAAGTCGTCGGTTTTCTTCATCATCTGGTACAGCGGTATGGCCTTCTCACCTAACCGGCTTATGGACCGACTTAAAGTTGTGATACGACCTGCCAGACGCTGAACATCATTGATACACTTGGGTTTTGCCAGAGAGGTAATAGCCTTGATTTTCTCCCGGTTAGCCTCAATGCCTCTGTTAGAAACCAGGAATCCCAAAAGCTTGCCTGCCGGCACACCGAAGACACACTTGGCCGGGTTAAGCATCATATTGTAGACCCGGAGATTATCAAAGGTCTCCTTTAGGTCATCTATCAGTGTCTCCTTCTCTCTAGATTTCACCACAATATCATCCACATAAGCATGAACATTATGCCCAATCTGAGTATGAAGGCAATTTTGCACACAGCGCTGGTAAGTCGGCTGGGCACTCTTGATCCCAAAAGGCATAGAAACATAGTAGAAGGCTCCAAAAGGAGTAATAAAAGTTTTCTTCTCCTGGTCCTTAATTGCCATCTTGATCTGATGATATCTAGAATAAGCATCCAAAAAACTCAAACACTCACAACCCGCCGTAGCATCAATGATTTGATCAATACGAGGGAGAACAAAGGGATCAGCCGGACAAGCTTTGTTCAAGTCCGTGCAATCCACACACATACGCCAAGTGCCATTCTTCTTGAGCCCTAGCACCGGGTTAGCCAACCACTCAGGCTGAAATACTTCAATAATGAACCCAGCTGCCAAGAGTCGGGCCACCTCCTCACCAATGGCCTTACGCCTCTCCTCATTAAACCGTCGAAGAAACTGTTTGACTGACTTAAATTTTGGATCAATATTGATAGTGTGCTTAGCAAGTTCTCTCCGTACACCCGGCATGTCAGAAGGTTTCCATGCAAAGATGTCCCGGTTCTCACGGATGAACTCGATGAGCGCGCTTTCCTATTTAGGATCCAGATTAGCACTGATATTGAACTGCTTGGATGAGTCACTAGGAAGGAAATAAACAAGCTTGGTGTCGTCGACCGATTTAAACTTCAACACCGGGTCATGCTCCGTAGTGGGCTTTTCAAAGATGTCATATTAGCCGGATCAACATTATCTTTGTAAAACTTCAACTCTTCCGCTGCACAGACCGACTCAGCATAAGCCACCTCTCCTTCTTCACATTCCAAGGCTACCTTCTGACTGCCATGAACCGTGATGGTCCCTGTGTAACCCGGTATTTTGAGCTGCAGATAAATATAACACGGCCATGCCATGAACTTGGCATAAGCCGTCCGTCCAAACATAGCATGATACAGGTTCTTGATTTTGACCACTTCAAAAGGTAACTTCTTCGCCCTGGAATCGTGCTCATCTCCAAAGGCGACCTCCAGTTCAATCTTGCCAACTGGGTATGCCGACTTACCAGGAACCACACCATGGAAAACAGTATTGGACTGCTTAAGATTCTTATTAGTTAACCCCATGCGACGGAAGGTTTCATAATAAAGGATATTGATGTTGCTGCCTCCATCCATGAGTACCTTAGTAAACTTGTATCCCCCAACTTGAGGTGCCACCACCAAAGCCAAGTGACACAGGTTATCAACCTGGGGCGAGTGATCCGCCCTACTCCACATAATGGGTTGCTCAGACCATCGCAAGTACTGGGGAACTACCGGCTCAACGGTGTTCACTGCCCTCTTGTGAAGCTTCTGGTCCTGTTTGCACAAACTTGTCGTGAAAACATGATACTGCCCACTGTTCAACTGTTTTGGATGACTCTGATATCCAGATTGCTGTTGTTGCTGACCCCTTGGCCAGATTGTTGATTCTAACCACCTTGGCTACCTTGATTAAAACCGCCCTGATTATTCGGGTGGCCCTGAAAACCGGAATTAGAGCCGCCACCTGAGCCGCCGCCCGGCCCATGATTGCCGTCAAACATGTTAGAATTCTTGAAAGCCTTCATAATCATACAATCCTTCCACGAGTGAGTGGTCGGCTTCTCCCTAGTGCCATGCCTTGGACAGGGCTCATTCAGCAACTGCTCAAGAGTTGGACCTGCTACGTCTTCAGCTTGCGTTGGTTTTCCTTGAAGAGGAAAGGGTGATGCAGCACGGTAGCGTAAGTATTTCCCTCGGTTTTTGAGAACATGGTATCAATCCAGTAGGAGGCTCCTCACGAGTCCCACGTGCCTACACAAACAAACAAAGAGCTCGCAACCAATGCGATAAAGGGGTTATCAATCCCTTAACGGCCACTTGCAAAAGTGACATCTCATAGAGATAATATGATAAGATAAATATATTTTTGGTGTTTTATGATATAGATTGGAAAAGTAAAGATGCAAATAAAAGTAGATTGAAAGCGCATATGATAAAAGATAGACCCGGCGGCCATAGGTTTCACCAGAGGCTTCTCTCAAGATAGCATAAGTATTACGGTGGGTGAACAAATTACTGTCGAGCAATTAATAGAAAAGCGAATAATTATGAGATTGTCTAGGCATGACCATGTATATAGGCATCATGTCTGTGACAAGTAGACCGACTCCTGCCTACATCTACTACTATTACTCCACACATCGACCGCTATCCAGCATGCATCTAGAGTATTAAGTTCATAAGAACATAGTAACGCTTTAAGAAAGATGACATGATATAGAGGGATAAACTCATGCAATATAATATAAACCCCATCTTTTTATCCTCGATGTCAACAATGCAATACGTGCCTTGCTGCCCCTGCTGTCACTGGGAAAGGACACCGCAAGATTGAACCCAAAGCTAAGCACTTCTCCCATTGCAAGAAAGATCAATCTAGTAGGCCAAACCAAACCGATAATTCGAAGAGACTTTGAAAGATAACTCAATCATACATAAAAGAATTCAGAGGAGATTCAAATGTTTCTCATAGATAAACTTGATCATAAACTCACAATTCATTGAATCTCTACAAACACACCGCAAAAAGAGTTACATCGAATATATCTCGAAGAAGAGGTAGGAGAACATGGTATTGAGATTCAAAGAGAGAGAGAAGCCATCTAGCTAATAACTATGGAACCGAAGGTTTGTGGTAAACTACTCACAACTCATCGGAGAGGCCTTGGAGTTGATGTAGAGGCCCTTCATGGTGGATTCCCCCTCTCGCAGAGTGCCGGCGACGGCTCCAAGATGGGATCTCGCGGATACAGAAGGTTACGGTGGCGGAAATAGTTTTTCGGTGGCTCCCTTGATGGTTTCGGGGTACATGGGTATATATAGGAGGAAGAAGTATGTCGATGGACGCTCGAGGGGCCCACGAGATACGGGGCGCGCCCTGTAGGGGGGGCGCCCTCCACCCTCGTGGCTTCCTCGATTGTTTCTTGACTTGCACTCCAAGTCCTCTGGATCACGTTTGTTCCAAAAATCACGCTCCCGAAGGTTTCATTCTGTTTGGACTCCATTTGACATTCCTTTTCTTCGATATACTAAAATAGGCAAAAAATAGCAATACGGGCTAGGCCTCCGGTTAGTAGGTTAGTCCCAAAAATGATATAAAAGTGTAAAGTAAAGCCCATAAACATCCAAAACAGGTAATATAATAGCATGAAACAATCAAAAATTATAGATACGTTGGAGATGTATCAGGACCTGACCTGCCAGACCGAGGGGATGGCCTCCCATTACGTTGTTGATTGTTGCCTTGCGCATTAGTGTTAGCCACAAACTCCAAGCTACCATCAGCCTTACGTTTGTTGTTGCCTCCTTGATTTGCCGAGTTATGCTGACAACCCTTAGCGTTGTCGTTCCTGTTTTCCTTCCCTATCTTCTCACCGTCAGACTCAGGATTCTTGGTACTATCAGAATCGACATACTTGACTAGAGCCGCCATCAGCTGGCCCATGTCATTACAATCGCGCTTGAGCCACCCCAGCTTCTGTTTTAGAGGCTCAAACAACATTTTTTTCTCCAACATTAAGACTGCAGAGCCGACGTCCATCTTATCAGATGAATGTATTATGGCCTTGACCCGGCGCACCCAATAGGTCGTGGACTCACCCTCCTCTTGCTTGCAATTAGTCAAGTCCACAATCGACATGGGCTGCTTGCATGTATCTTTGAAGTTCTGAACGAATCGCTCATTTAACTCTGCCCATGAACCAATGGAATTAGGTGGCAGCCCCTTCAACCAAGTACAGGCCGTTCCATCCAGCATCATGGTGAAGTACTTGGCCATTGCGGCATCACTGACTTCCAATAGCTCCATGGCCATCTCATAGCTTTCGATCCATGCCCCAGGTTGTAAGTCGGCCGTGTAATTAGGCACTTTTTGAGGTCCCTTGAAGTCCTTGGGCAAACGCTCATTACGCAGAGCCGGTACCAAACAAGGTACGCCCCCGGTCCTAGCGGTCACGCCTGTCTCAATTGAAGTCGTCAGATAAACTGGAAAGGGCTGATAAGCCGCCTGCTGAGTCGCTAGACGAGCCACCTGCTGAGTTGCCTGCTCAATTTGCTGACGCACTCTGTCCTGATTACGCAAGTTAATAACTCCATCACGCGTCGGGTCGTGCCCGCGTGGCTGATCATGGCGCCGGGCATTGCTTGAAACCGCCGGTGACTCCAAGTGCCTGCTGTAACTCCGGCTCCGGCTCGGACGTGGAGTTGAATGAATCATGTCCCTACTGTTAGAATATGCCTCCTGCTGTGCTAAGGCCGTCTGAAGAAGCTCTCCGACCCTTCATGTTTCAATCGCCGTCGGAGAGTCACCATCTACTGAGAGAGCCGCTAATCATGCTACCACAGCAATCATGTTCTCCAATGGATTAGAATAATGACCCGGCGGTGTTGGTACATGCTGAGGCGGAGCAGTATTCGGACGTGGGGGTTCCGTCACACGTGGTTGAACCGGTGTTCCTGCCCCGGGTGCTGCAGTCCGTTTTACCTCCGGCGGGTTACTGGGCCCTGCACCAGGCGTGCAGAAAAGGTTTCTATGCTCATACACTGTAGGCAGACGGGACTGGTGCCTTCTCCTCATAACCTCATTAGACGCGTTCTGATCCAATGTAAGCTGGAAAGCTTGTGCCTGAATCTTCTGGGCCCGAGCATCCAGAGCCGCCCATTCCACGGCCATCCTGACGTCCTCTGCCGCCAGGTCTTCTTTAGCTTGCGTTATCTCCTCACGTAGTTACGCTACCTCCGCATCATGTTGGGCTTGATTCTCTGGGTTAACCACGACTGTCAACAGAGCCGTCAATTTATCCATCAGAGACATCAAAACCTGAGCCGGCGAACGCACAGGGCCTCCTGCCCCGGCCGCTGTCACCGCTGCTAACCCGAAAGTCATTGATGCCGCAGTTGAAGAGTTTAGCCTAGGCTAGGTACCAGCCATGAAGATTCCGACTCTGCTTGGCGGCTCAAAGGGGTCTGTCCTCTACAGCATTCACTTATAGCTATGGCTTCACTCTTGAATCTTTTATTGATCTAAGTGAATGTGATCAGACCCTATCTTATTTTGTGCTTCTACCACAACTCTATCTATCCAAATCATATGCATTCTATTGAAACCTGTTGATTGTCTTCTCTGAATCCTTGTCAGCAGAGGACAATCTGACAAACATTTAATCTGTTTTAATGTTGCATCCTTATTGCCTGAAAACTGGAGAAGCCGGAACGACCACCCAACAATCCAGGCGTGCGTGGGAACATGGAATAACTCTCAATGAGTTGCATGCATGCCACGTGTCTCTCAGATGTGAACCGCCAGGGGCACTTGCGTAATTGCGTTGCGCCTCCCTCCTCCTTCTTATAAATACTTACCCGTGTGGTCATTATCTGTTCTTCCACCTCGCCACCGCTCACAAACCCTAGCGCCTCCGCTAGCTCGCGTCGACGCCGGAGAAGAAGTGCTTAGGTGTCGCGACCTCTTCGACGTTGTCCTCATGCCGGCCGTGGACCTCGTCCTCTCCGCTGCTGCCGTAGGTGTCTTCCGCCGCCAAGTTAGGGCGCGGGAGATTGAACTGCTCAGCTTCTATTCCAATCCGTCTAGCAGTTCGTCTGGGGTAAATAAATCTTACCTTTTACTGCCTTTTTAGATCTGTCAAGTCCGTCCACTTTATCCAAAAGTGGTTTTTGAACTTCCAAATCTGGATTTGTTCTCTTCTGCATCTCATACCATGCTAAGTATATTCACTTATGCTTCATAACTAGTTAGATTCCTCACTTGTACTTATTCATGGATTCATACAAATCTGGAACCAACTCTCTCCAAATAAGTGAATGTCTTTGCACTATGAGGTCAATGTCTTCCAAACTGATTTATCTTCAAAATCTTCTAAGAATGCATATGACCTCTTCCCCTTCCATCGCATCTCTAATGTTGTCACAGGTACATGTCTGTGGGAGAATCCCTTGGTTCTCATAGTCTGCATTCATTTGCAGAATTCCTACAGCATCACATTGAATCACCTGAAGCCAGTTCTTGTGTGAAGCCAATCAGACGGAAGCCATTCACTATACTGAAGCCAATCAGCTTGAATATTATGGCTTTAGAAAAGTTTGCTTGGAAGGGTGGCAGGCAACGCCGTGGCAACACTGCACTAGATTTGCCTCTAGATCTCTATGAGCAGTACAAGTCGGATCCTGAGGAGAGTTACAACCAGCGCAAAAATTGGATACAGTGGATCCAAAGATATTGGGCTGAGGAATGGTTCAAGTATAGGTTCATCACGCCTGAGTATGCCGAAAAGAATGCAATCAAGAGACCGTGGGGTGACAGTCTGTACCGCGGCTTGGTACCGAAGACAAAGGCTGAAGCTATTGAACGGGAGTTTTATCCCTGTATGGTCAGAGGACCACAGCTTGAAAATGCCGACCTATCTTCTCTGTTATGGTGTCGTGAAGACATACTCTTCAAGCGCAACTATCAGTTTGCAAAAGATTCAGCTTCCAAGAACCACAAGGAGTTCAGCCTCAACTTCAACCCTGGTCCCTCCTCTCCAAGATCTGATGGGACATGTGAAGCTAATGAAAACAGAATTGGCCCCTTTGGCAATTTTAATGGGCTTCTGTCTCACATTGCTGCTCAGAGAGCAGCTATGGATCAACCTGGTGGTGAAGCTGATTCTGAAGATGCTCCCCCACCTCCAAAGGAGAAAAACAGGAAGAAGATAAAAGCTACCAAGCCATATTCTTCACCAAAAGCTTCAACAAGGAAGACTCTAAAGACTGCACCACCTGAATCCAGTGTGCAGTCTGAAGACTTATCTCGCGTGTCAAAGAGGACCACGAAGCCACTGCCCAAGAAGGTCACTAGGCAACCCCTGACTCCGTTTGTTGTACTACACAACAAAGATGAAGCCATTGATCTATCTAGCGATGATGATCTTAGTGATGATGCTCTGGAGATGCTAATCAAGAGCAAGCAAGAGGCTAAATCTTCAACAATCTACCCCTCTTTGATGTCGATATTCTGAATAACTTCATCGATGAATGGTTTGACAATCAGGACATCAATATTGATGATCTTCAGCTCCCTGTGGGCATCAGCGTCACCTTCCATGGAGCCATTGCTCGTGAATTGGCCTTGGCTCAAAAGATTGTTGAGCTGAAGAACAAGATTGACTATGAGAAGGCTCACTTCAAGAAGAACATGGCCAAGCCCAGCGTGGCAGATGTTCAAATCTTCAAGCAGATGATGCATGACCTCAAAGAGGAATTTCACAAGAAGCGAAATGAAGCTAAAGGCTCACAAGAGCGCATGAAGTACCTTGCTGAGAAATGCGTTCAAGCTCACAATGAAGCTGAGAAGCGAAAAGCTCTTGGGCGCCCAGGCATCGATCCCAGAATGGTTGCCAAGAGGAAGAAGTCTGCTGAGATCCAAACTGCACCAAGGCAGGAAGAACCTTGCATTGTCTTCACTGCCAATATGACAGGCTCGAAGCCTAAGGTCCGCTTAGCAGCTTCAGAAATGAAGAAAACAAGGGCAGCTGAAGCTGAAGCCAAGAAGTGCAACCTCAAGGATGCATCTAACGATGCTCCTTCTGAGAAGAAGCTGAAGACTAAGGGAACTAAGTCTTCAAAGAAAGAGCGTGTTGCAGCCTCTCAGCCACTCATTGTTGAACCCATCTTAGTTGCTCCCCTGCTGCCACAAACCAAGAACGTCGAGTTGTGATCCACCAGTCTGCTTCCATAGAGGCTCATGAAGAAGAACAGGTTCCAGCTGTTGACCCCAACGCAGCTGAAGACATTGGTCACGAAGACAATGTTATTGATGATGAAGTCCTTCCCTAACTAGAGCACCACCTGGTATCATCGCCTTCTCCAACGAGCAGCGAATACATCAGCATTGGTCGCCCATTGACGCCAATTGCTTAGGATGATTCATGGGCTGAGCACCCGCAACAAGAAACACCAGTTCATGATGAAACACCCTGCACTCCACCAGCGCAAGTCACCAGTCCAGTGGTGAATGACGACAACTACATGGAGACCACACCATCGCCAAAGGCGTCGCCCATTTTCGAACGACTTGACAAAGGTCTCAGGCCATCCTTCTCCATGTCAACCATCCCATAAGAAGATTCACAACAATCAAGTTCAGTGGCACGTCAAGTGTTCCCTGAAGAGAATCCTTCTGCGACGGTTCCTGTGTCTAAAGCCAAAGCTGCTGAAGATATTCCAGCTGCATCAGCCGATGAAGAAGAAAGAAGAGAAGAGAGAGTTGCTACACCCCCTGCCCCAGATCAAGTCATTCTCAAGGAGAATGTGACTATGCAAGACCCTCCGGTCATTGACCAAATGGAGGTTGAGAACAATCACGCTTCCACAAACACTGTTGAAGCCAATGACCCTATCTTGGCTGAAGATCATGTGGAGCCTGAAGCCAATGTGACCCCTGAAACTTCTGTCATGCCGGTCCCCACTAACGGTGCAATACCACCCCCAAGGCCTCACACTATCGAGATGGCTTATGTGACACTACAAATTTTTTTGTGATTTTGTTTTCAGAAGAGCCTTGCTTGGTTTGAAAGAAGGTCATTTAAACCCTTCCTAAAAACCATCTTCTAAGTTTGCCCTCTCAAAAATCCTTTTCTTGGATTTAGTTTCTTTTAAAAAGAAAACCCTTTTAATTTTTGGGCTTTTAATTTGGTTTTGATCCCTTCTAAATTTTACCATGCCTCCTATGGTGAAATTTTCCCAAAACCTCTCCTCCCACTTTGGTACAACCCAAACATTCTGTCCAAACTAATAAAATCCATTTTTGGATTTTATTCCAACTATTTCTCCTCCCAAAATAATTCTGTCTTTTCTTTTGAGCTTAGGTGGATTGCAAAGCAAGTACCCTAATGCTTTTGATTTTTGACCTCAACTCAACACCCCTGGATAGTCCTTTGTACCCACAACCCAGAACCATCTTGATCCACTCTTATCCTGTTCAAATATTTCAAATTTCACTCACTGCAAGTTTGGACCAGATTTGCCAAATTTGATGAAATTCATATCTACACCTCTCCAACAATTCTACAAATATTCAGGCAGCCTCTAGATGCAATGAGAGGCCCCTCCACCAAAAACCAGCTCAAGGAAAAATCCCTACATGCCTAGATCATTCTGTCGAACACCTTGCGTGCACTGTTTCTGTTCATCTTCAGTTAAGTTCAGAGTTTCAGTGTCGATTGTCGATAGAGATTCAGTCACATGCTCACAGTGCACTTGGCACGTTGCTCACGGCCTAGCTTGCTTGTCCGGAGCCTCACACGCGCGCTTGGTGCCTTCCTGGCGTCGGTGGCGCCCTGGCCCGCCTGCGCCGGCGTGCTTTGCGGCGGTCGTATCACTGTAGCGGCCGACAGGGAGCAGAACGGCGGCATAACGCCGTTCGGCGCCACCCGAACCCCCTGGTGGCTCCGCGTGGCCATTTCCTCGCCAGTGCACGCATGCAGCACCGTCGTCGTGGCGCGGCACGCACAGAGCATGCTCTCTGCCGCCGACGGGCCCGCACCGCCCCGTTCCGTCGAGCTTCCCTAAGCAACCAAATCCCGATGCGGTTAGCACCAAAACGGAACCAGGGGACACCCATGATGACGCTCAACCTCTGAACCCTCCCGTGCAACCACAGCGCCGCCGTAATCACCTGGCTGGAGAACCCCGTTCTCGGCAACCGCCTCGGGGCGGCTATATATAGCACCCCGAGCTTGCTCTCGCCCCCGCACGACTCCACCACCTCACCAGACCTCGCCCAGCCACTGAACGACCCTCGAGGGGCCTTTCCTCCTCGACTCCGGCCACCTCCATCCGCCTCGGGCTCCGGCATCGTTCACTCCGGTGAGGTCATCTCCGGCGCCCTAACCTCGTCAGATACCTTCTCATGCTATCGCGAGTCTAACCCCCTCCCCAATTCCACCTCCACAGCTCTCTCCGACGAGGTCCACGACCACCCGAATCGCCATCCGCCGGAGCAAGCGTCGCCGCCGACGTGGTACTCGTCGGTGACCACCACCACCTCCCACAGACGCAGAATGGCGCCCTGAACACGGAGGTACTCTCCGATCTCCCTGCCTCGCCGTGGATCGCCGCCGGCGACCACCGCGGCTCTCGGGCGCCGACGAGCCCCGACTCCCTCGTTTGAAATTTCAAACCTGACGGGTGAGACCCGCCCGTCAGCCTCTCCTTTGTTTTTTTTGAATCAGTTACTGAAAGCGTACTCTGACAAATACGCTTCCACTCTGAACCGTTTTTCTGGGTTTTTTCTGCAAAGCCCCCTGGAAGTTTTCTGTTTCATTACAGATGGGTCCTTGGGTTAAAACCCTTATAACGTTTTAACAGAAAGGAATTTTTGAGTGATTCTTTTTCTGTCCTCTTCAAATTTTTGTCTAGTTTTTTATCATATTTATTTGAGAAATATTTGAAACACTTTTATGTACACTCACGGTATTTACGTTGCGTACGTATTTTTCTTATACCGTAGATACGGGAGGAGGTGACGGAGCTGCAAACTTCGCCCAGTTAGACTCCGACTACTCGGAACTAGGCAAGCATGTTTGAACTCTTGATATGATGAGTGTTGTTGCATGTTTGCATTTTAGTATGGTCATGGCACATTTAGGAACATCACTTTAAATGTTATGTTTCATGCACATAATCGGAAAGTAAGTTTTGGAAAGCATTATGTTGTTGGATACATATTTGCATAGCCATGTGTTGGCATGAGGATGGGTAAGATGGCAGTGTTGTGACATGCCAGTCTTATGCCAGATTATTTGACTTCCGTGTCATCGTGACACAAATCACATTTCCATTCATTCCTTCCTACTGTCACATGTTTTCCGCAAGGAATATGGCACAGTAAGTTGCAAATCATTTTCCTGGTACACACCAAATAGAGAGGCCGAGGTGAGGGTTCCATGGCCCTGGATTAAAGCCCGTCATCCGATCAGGGGGCATGGGTGTTTCCGGTGATAAATCTGGTTAAAAGATTATTCTTGTGGATGGACTAATCTTGTTATTTACATTTATTACATGCCCTGTCTGTGATGTCGCTCAGACGTCCGACGGTGGCAGACCTGTTATTTACTTTTGTTGTAAGCCCTGTCTGCGATGTCGCTCAGACGTCCGACGGTGGCAGACCTGTTATTTACTTTTGTTATAAGCCCTGTCTCCGATGTCGCTCAGATGTCCGACGGTGGCAGACCTGTTATTTACTTTTGTTATAGGCCCTGTCTGTGATGTCGCTCAGACGTCCGACTGTGGTATTTCTTTTAAAGCCCTGTCTGTGATGTCGCCCAGACGTCCGACTGTGGTATTTCTTTTAAAGCCCTGTCTGTGATGTCGCCCAGACGTTCGACTGTGGTATTTCTTTTAAAGCCCTTTATGTGATGTCGCCCAGACGTCCGACTGTGGCATTTCTTTTAAAGCCCTTTATGTGATGTCGCCCAGACGTCCGATTGCGGCATTTCTTTTAAGCCCTTTATGTGGTGTCACTTAGACACCCGACTGCGGCATGCATTTTATTTATTTACCTTTTGAGGCGTCGCTCCAGACACCTGATCGGTTTTCAGCTATTTATTTTATTTATCAAGTCCTGCAAATCTTACCGTTGTTATATGTGCATCATCCTTTATTCATGACGCATTCATGCATTCATTGATTATATCTTTTGTCTGAACTATCTTGCGAGTACTTTCAAGTACTCACCTGGCTTGTTGATTTGGCCAGATGTTGATGAAGGCGATCTCATGGATGAAGAGTTTGATAGCGTGTCCGACGCCTAGAGGAGTCCCAGTCAGTCCCGTGCGATCCTGTCTTGGTCATTGTATTATCCGCTTCTGCAACCCCGAAATAAATTCATCGAGCCTCACCTCGACGCTCGATGAGGTGCCAGTAGAAGTCAAGTTATCCGCCACCACGTTTCCTCGAGCTAGTAGCATGCCACCACACCCCTGTGTCATAACCGCCCATATGTAAGATATTGGCGAGTTGTAATAAATTGTTGAGCAGCCTCAGCTCAACCCTGTAATATATTTGATGCTACTGGTTCCCTGTTTATCAAGCTTTTGTCTACCAGAAAGGATGACTTTTCCTATACTGGGTTTAAAAGATCGGTTTTATCAATAAATATTTTTATTGAAAAGCCGGTCGTGACAGACTTGGTAACCAGAGCCAGGCTGACTATAGGAAGCCACTAGGTGCGATCGCTAATTGGTTATTAGCATGATAAAGTTATTCATGTTTTTACAAATGTAGTCATTTTTCTGACAGTCAGCATAAAATTTATGATCTGATCACTCAGAATTTTTGCCTACTTTTGTAGATGGCCGACAGCGACTGCGAGTGTCAAATGTTCGCCAACGTGCCTGAGGGGTTCGTCAAACTCCTCTCCTTCATCGTTCAGGTCGCGATGGAGCCATCCGTGCGCCCAGTCTTCATGCTTTATCCACACAAGATCAACAACGGTCTGACTATGCACCAGGCCGCAGTGCATTTTAGGGGAGGACATGCTGAAATACGCTGCCTCCGATTCATGGGGAGAGCCATGCCTACAGAAAGGCATGCTATGCAGATGGCTGCCCGCGAGACGATAGCCCGTCTTCGGGATGTTCTTCCTGCAATGAAGACCCGTCGCTACCGCTACCTTCCATGCCATGTGCCTTACACCTGTCACTACTCTTTCTCTTGCCCTGGAGGAGAGCGAGACGAAGCCTTTGAGATGCTTGTCAAATACCTCCGAGCCCTGGAGGCAGCATTTGACTGCATGGTGGATGACCTCGTAGCTGCAAGCATGGACTCAGTTCATGGCTGTGCTGCTAACAGGAGGTAACTCCTGCACACCGCTCCACCACTGACTTTTGTGTCATCGGCAGCCTCTCGCTCACCTACCATACTCGCCTCTGCTCGTCGTCTGCCTACCACAGAGGAGTTTAACCAGGCTATTGCTCCCACTCCCGTCCCCTCTGCACCACTTGTTGCACCCACTCCCATACGTGCTACTCCACCTATTCCACCCACTCGTATTCGTGTTATTCCGCCTACGGCACCTGCTCCATCAGCTCAGCACAACGTTTCTCGTCTGGAACCTATTAGCGAGGAAGAGGTTGATTCCCTAGCGACTCTGCGTCTCACCCTCGGTAGGCCAAGGGAGATCCTCACCATCTCCGACTAAGTACGCATAGACGCCATGCGATGTATCGACTTGTGTAATATGTTTATATGTACATAGGTTGTGAGAAGTAGCCTGTTTGCGCATCATGTAGGATCTGGAGGAGTGCACTAGTTTAAACAACATGTCAGGATTATGTACGCATATCCTGAGTGATGTAATGTATAATTATGCCCGCGTGTAAGATATGCACTAGTCCTTCTCCGCGCGAAATCGTGTGTTTCCAAAAATATCCTGGAGTTTAAAAATGTTCTTTGTGTGTGATTTTATTGACTTTTGCGACTCTCTTTCTTATCTTACGAGTTCACAAAATATATCCCCAGAGTGAAAGATGTCTCGTCCTTGGACGCGCTCCATGCCAACTCAGCCAGAAGAAAATTATGGCACACCGCAGAACCACAATTTCACTCAGGGTCAGACAAGTCAACAGGACAGTGAAACAGCTTTTACACAAGTTTGTCATTTGTATGAACAGAGTCAGCAGCAACACCAGGAAATGATGAACCAATTCATCAATATGGGAAGTAACCGTGGTCAGTATCAACCGCAATCCAAATTATCTGAGTTACAAAAGACGCGTCCTCCAACATTTTCTCATACTGACAAGCCTCTTGAGGCCGATGACTGGCTTCGGGACATGGAGAGAAAATTAATTATCGCACAGTGTTCAGACCGTGAAAAAGTATTGTATGCACCACACTATCTCACAGGAGCAGCTGCATCATGGTGGGAAAACTTCCTGCACATGCACCCCAACAAAAATGAAATCACCTGGGAAAATTTCAAAGAAGGTTTTCGTGGGGCACATATTCCTAAGAGCGTCATGAAAATCAAGAAGAAAGAATTTGATGAACTCAAGCAAAGGGCCATGACAGTGTCAGAATACAACAGCCAATTCACTCTGCTGTCTCGCTACGCCAATGAAGAACGCATGACCGAGAGCAAGAAGATGGAAAAATTCTTGGAAGGCCTGGCACCCGCCCTTAAGTGCCAGCTAGTTGTGCATACCTTCCCAGATTTTAAAACACTGGTGGATAAGACCATTACCCTGGAAAATGAGCGACGTAGCCTAGAAGATTTCCGCAAACGAAAAAGGGATCAGACTACTTTTGCTCGCAGTCACAGAAGCAAGAAGGAATTTCAGAAGGGGGATTCACACAAAACCCTGACGAATAATTCACGCCCAATCAAGAATTTCCATGCAAGAGACAAAGAGTTCACCTATCGCCCAGGCGTTACCTGTTATGCTTGTGGAGAAGAAGGGCACTATGCCAAGCAGTGCCCCAAGCCAAGGAGCTCAACCCTGAAGCTCAATAATGGTGGAAATAATTCAGCACCAAAGCGAAGCAATTTCAACCCCAACAACAACCACCGGAAAGGTCACTTGAACCACGTGACCCGAGAGGAAGCACAGAACGCCCCAGATATCGTACTCGGTACGTACCCCATCAACACAATACCTGCCATGGTTTTGTTTGATTCTAGAGCTTCTCACTCATTCATTTCGAAAAGTTTTGCTTTGCAAAATAATTTTTCGATGCTTCCCTTGGAAAAATCAATGATTATCAAGTCCCCTGGAATTAAGCAAGTGACCCAGAGTTACTGTCAAGGTGTGGTTATTGAATTTGAAGGATTGAAGTTTTATGCCAACCTTATTGTACTGGAAAGCAAAGGACTGGATGTCATCCTAGGAATGGATTGGTTAACCACCAACAAAGGTTTTATTGACTGCTTCAACCGTACCGTGATTCTCACACACCATCATGGGAAGAAAATAAAAGTTTCAGCCAAAGAGAGACAAATACCTCGGCAACCTAGATTAAACAAGGTGGACGTTTCTGAGCTGAACAAGGTTCCAGTTGTATGCGAATTCCTAGACGTATTTCCAGAAGAACTACCAGGCATCCAGACCGAGAGATAGAATTCAGCATTGAGCTAGCACCCGAAATCGCTCCTATTGACAAGAAACCTTACAGAATGGTACCATCCGAATTGGTAGAGTTGAAGAAGCAAATAAAAGAATTATTGGAGAAAGGATACATACGAGCCAGCTCCTCACCTTGGGGTTCTCCAATTTTATTTGCCAAGAAGAAGGATGGAACAATGAGGTTGTGTATTGATTATCGAGCCCTCAACATGGTCACAATCAAGAACAAATACCCATTGCCCCGAATAAATGATTTATTTGATCAGCTCGCACAGGCCAAAGTCTTCTCAAAAATTGACTTGAGATCAGGATACCACCAATTAAAAGTATGAACAGAAGATATTCCCAAGACCGCATTCACCTCCAGACATGGGCTGTATGAGTTCACCGTGATGCCATTCGGAGTAACCAACGCCCCCGCATATTTTGTTCACCTAATGAACAAAGTATTTATGAAGTATATGGACAAGTTTGTTGTGGTATTCATCGATGATATTCTGATCTATTCCAAAACACCAGAAGAGCACGCCGAGCATCTCAGGATTGTACAAGGAGAACTCAGGAAACATCAACTATACGCCAAATTCAGCAAATGTGAATTTTGGCTAAAACAGGTGGGTTTTCTGGGCCACGTGCTAACCCAAGAAGGTATTGCAATAGACCCGGAAAAAGTCAAGGCCGTACTTGGCTGGAAACCACCAGCTAACGTAACGGACGTACGGAGTTTCTTGGGAATGGCAGGCTATTATCGGAGATTTATTGAAGGATTCTCTACTATAGCAAAGCCCATGACACAATTGCTCAAGAAAGGCAAGAAGTTTGAATGGACAGAAGCATGTGAGAAAAGCTTCCAAGAGCTAAAAAGCAAATTAACAACGGCACCAGTACTAATTGTGCCGGACATACACAAGAATTTTGAGGTATATTGTGACGCATCCCAGAAAGGCCTCGGATGCGTATTGATGCAAGAAGGCAAGGTAGTGGCGTATGTCTCTAGACAACTACGCAAGCATGAGGAAAATTACCCCACACATGACTTGGAATTAGCAGCGGTCATTCATGCACTCAAGGAATGGAGACACTTCCTACTTGGGAATCGTTGTGAGATATACATAGACCATAAGAGTCTTAAGTATATTTTCACACAGCCAGAGTTAAATTTACGGCAATGACGCTGGTTAGAGTTGGTGAAGGATTATGATGTTGGAATCCACTATCATCCCGGAAAAGCAAATGTTGTGGCAGATGCACTTAGTCGAAATCCCAGCACAGACGACGACAGTATACCAAAGTTGAGGCCAGAATTTCAGCAGGAATTTGCCCGACTCAATCTAATAATGGTTACTGAAGGTAGTGTGTCGAATATAGAAATACAGCCTACCCTGATGGAAAGGATCAAGGAAGCCCAGCACGAACACCCCAGCATTGAGGGCATAAAAAGAAAAGTGAGTTTGGGAAGAGCCTCAGAATTCAACGTAGATGAGCAAGGAATATTGTGGTACGAAGAGAGGCTATGCGTACCAAATGTCAAGGACCTCAAACAGCAGATATTGACTGAAAGTCACACAGCTCCGTATTCAATCCATCCTGGGGGGACAAAAATGTACAAAGACCTTCAGGAAAAATTTTGGTGGCACGGTATGAAGAGAGATATAGCCACGTTCATTGCATGTTGTGACTCTTGTCAACATATCAAGGCCGAGCACCAGAAACCGGTCGGACTGTTACAGCCAAATAAGATACCCGAGTGGAAATGGGACGAGATTGGAATGGACTTTATTGTTGGACTGCCACGGTCACGACACGGAAACAATGCCATATGGGTCATAACCGACAGATTAACCAAGGTGGCACATTTTATTCCGGTAGAAACAACTTACACCACTCAGAGACTAGCCCGACTTTATCTTGCCCGTATCGTCTGCCTGCATGGAGTCCCTAAGACTATCATCTCTGATAGAGGCACACAATTCGTCTCTACATTCTGGGATCACCTACAACAGGCACTAGGGACCCAACTAGCCTTCAGTACCGCATACCATCCCCAGACTGATGGGCAGACGAAACGCGTAAACCAAATCCTAGAAGACATGCTAAGAGCCTGCGTCCTCACCTACGGGAACAGTTGGGAAGAAAGTTTGCCATATGCAGAGTTCGCATACAACAACAGCTATCAAGCCAGCTTGCAAATAGCACCCTTTGATGCTCTATATGGGAGAACATGTCGTACCCCGCTAAATTGGTCAGAGACCGGAGACAGCCATATTTTTGGCCCAGATATGCTCAAGGAGGCCGAGGAGAAAGTTAAGACAATTAGAGAACGACTCAAAACAGCTCAAAGTCGACAAAAGAGTTATTACGACCGAAAGCATCGGGAAATCAGTTTTGAACCCGGAGAATTGGTATACCTGAGAGTTTCTCCTATGAAGGGTCTGCAATGATTCAGGATTAAGGGGAAACTAGCACCAAGATTCATCGGACCATTTCATATAGTGGCCCGACGAGGCAAGGTAGCCTACCAGCTAGACCTACCCGGAGACTTATCCGGTATCCACAACGTGTTTCACATCTCGCAGTTGAGAAAATACATGAGCAACCCAGAGAAGCAAGTTTCACATGAGTATATTGACGTGCAACCGGACCTCACTTACCGGGAGCACCCAATAAAAATATTAGAGGAGTCCGAGAGGAGGACCCGACGAAAAACCATCAAGTTTTTCAGAGTTCAATGGAGTAATCACACCGAGGGTGAAGCAACTTGGGAGAGCGAGGATTTTCTTCGGACAAAGCACTCACACCTGTTTAAGGATCAGCTGAAATCTCGGGGACGAGATTTTTCCTAAGGGGGTAGGTGCTGTGACACTCCAAATTTTTTTGTGATTTTGTTTTCAGAAGAGCCTTGCTTGGTTTGAAAGAAGGTCATTTAAACCCTTCCTAAAAAGCATCTTCTAAGTTTGCCCTCTCAAAAATCCTTTTCTTGGATTTAGTTTCTTTCAAAAAGAAAACCCTTTTCATTTTTGGGCTTTTAATTTGGTTTTGATCCCTTCTAAATTTTACCATGCCTCCTATGGTGAAATTTTCCCAAAACCTCTCCTCCCACTTTGGTACAACCCAAACATTCTATCCAAACTAATAAAATCCATTTTTGGATTTTATTCCAACTATTTCTCCTCCCAAAATAATTCTGTCTTTTCTTTTGAGCCTAGGTGGATTGCAAAGCAAGTACCCTAATGCTTTTGATTTTTGACCTCAACTCAACACCCCTGGATAGTCCTTTGTACCCACAACCCAGAACCATCTTGATCCACTCTTCTCCTGTTCAAATATTTCAAACTTCACTCACTGCAAGTTTGGACCAGATTTGCCAAATTTGATGAAATTCATATCTACACCTCTCCAAAAATTCTAAAAATATTCAGGCAGCCTCTAGATGCAATGAGAGGCCCCTCCACCAAAAACCAGCTCAAGGAAAAATCCCTACATACCTAGATCATTCTGTCGAACACCTTGCGTCCACTGTTTCTGTTCATCTTCAGTTAAGTTCAGAGTTTCAGTGTCGATCATCGACAGAGATTCAGTCACATGCTCACAGTGCACTTGGCATGTTGCTCACGGCCTAGCTTGCTTGTTCGGAGCCTCACACGTGCACTTGGCGCCTTCCTGGTATCGGTGGCGCCCTGGCCCGCCTGCGCCGGCGTGCTTTGCGGCAGCCGTATCACCGTAGCGGCCGACAGGGAGCAGAACGGTGGCATAACGCCGTTCGGCGCCGCCCAAACCCCTTGGTGGCTCCGCGTGGCCATTTCCTTGCCAGCGCACGCATGCAGCACCGTCGCAGTGGTGCGGCACGCACAGAGCGTGCTCTCTGCCGCCGACGGGCCCGCGCCACCCCGTTCCGTCGAGCTTCCCCTAAGCAACCAAATCCCGACGCGGTTAGCACCAAAACGGAACCAGGGGACACCCAGGACGACGCTCAACCTCTGAACCCTCCCGTACAACCACAGCGCCGCCGTAATCACCTCACCGGAGAACCCCATTCTCGGCAACCGCCTCGAGACGGCTATATATAGCACCCCGAGCTTGCTCTCGCCCCCGCACGACTCCACCACCTCACCAGACCTCGCCCAGCCACTGAACGACCCTCGAGGGGCCTTTCCTCCTCGACTCCGGCCACCTCCGTCTGCCTCGGGCTCCGGCATCGTTCACTCCGGTGAGGTCATCTCTGGCGCTCTAACCTCGTCAGATACCTTCTCATGCTATCGCGAGTCTAACCCCCTCCCCAATTCCACCTCCATAGCTCTCTCCGACGAGGTCCACGACCACCCGAATCGCCATCCGCCGGAGCAAGCGTCGCCGCTGACGTGGTACTCGCCGGCGACCACCACCACCTCCCATAGACGCGGAATGGCGCCCTGAACACGGAGGTACTCTCCGATCTCCCTGCTCGCCATGGATCGCCGCCGGCGACCACCGCGGCTCTCGGGCGCCGACGAGCCCCGACTCCCTCGTTTGAATTTTCAAACCTGACGGGTGGGACCCGCCCATCAGCCTCTCCTTTGTTTTTTTTTGAATCAGTTACTGAAAGCGTACTCTGACAAATACGCTTCCACTCTGAACCGTTTTTCTGGGTTTTTTTCTGCAAAGCCCCTGGAAGTTTTCTGTTTCATTACAGATGGGTCCTTGGGTTAAAACCCTTATAACTTTTTAACAGAAAGGAATTTTTGAGTGATTCTTTTTCTGTCCTCTTCAAATTTTTGTCTAGTTTTTTATAATATTTATTTAAAAAATATTTGAAACACTTTTCTGTACACTCACGGTATTTACGTTGCGTACATATTTTTCTTATACCGTAGATACCGGAGGAGGTGACGGAGCTGCAAACTTCGCACAGTTAGACTCCGACTACTCCGAACCAGGCAAGCATGTTTGAACTCTTGATATGATGAGTGTTGTTGCATGTTTGCATTTTAGTATGGTCATGGCATGTTTAGGAACATCACTTTAAATGTTATGTTTCATGCACATAATCGGAAAGTAAGTTTTGGAAAGCATTATGTTGTTGGATACATATTTGCATAGCCATGTGTTGGCATGAGGATGGGTAAGATGGCAGTGTTGTGACATGCCAGTCTTATGCCAGATTATTTGACTTCCGTGTCATCATGACACAAATCACATTTCCATTCATTCCTTCCTACTGTCACATGTTTTCCGAAAGGAATATGGCACAGTAAGTTGCAAATCATTTTCCTGGTACACACCAAATAGAGAGGCCGGGGTGAGGGTTCCATGGCCCTGGATTAAAGCCCGTCATCCGGTCAGGGGGCATGGTTGTTTCCGGTTGGGACCGAGAGGGGGCACCCCTTAGAGCGCGTGTATAGAAATTTGATCCCATGCTATTCGAGGTTGTGGCCTCCCCGTCTCAAAGTTTTTCTTGGACATTGTCCAGGGTGATTCCTGGCATCGTGAGGTGAACTGGGTGTGTACTAGTTAAATGTGTTTCTACTGAAATACCGTAAACGGAACTAGTCCTTCGTGACTACGGAAATCCGTTGGCTGTGGTCAGTTCGTCCAAACTCTGCAGAGTCCTAAATCTTTCAATTACCTTGTACTTTGTTCAAGTACTATATTCATCTTATCTTGTCAGGTATCAGCCTCACTGACAAAACTCCGGTGGAATTTATGTGTGATAAATCCGGTTAAAAGATTATTCTTGTGGATGGACTAATCTTGTTATTTACATTTATTACAAGCCCTGTCTGTGATGTCGCTCAGACGTCCGACGGTGGCAGACCTGTTATTTACTTTTGTTATAAGCCCTGTCTACGATGTCGCTCAGACGTCCGACGGTGGCAGACCTGTTATTTACTTTTGTTATAGGCCCTGTCTGTGATGTCGCTCAGACGTCCGACTGTGGTATTTCTTTTAAAGCCCTGTCTGTGATGTCGCCCAGACGTCCGACTGTGGTATTTCTTTTAAAGCCCTGTC
>NC_041387.1:540847378-540912242 GCF_002162155.2 Triticum dicoccoides | reverse complement strand
CTGTCTGTGATGTCGCCCAGACGTCCGACTGTGGTATTTCTTTTAAAGCCCTTTATGTGATGTCGCCCAGACGTCCGACTGTGGCATTTCTTTTAAAGCCCTTTATGTGATGTCGCCCAGACGTCCGACTGTGGCATTTCTTTTAAGCCCTTTATGTGGTGTCACTTAGACGCCCGACTGCGGCATGCATTTTATTTATTTACCTTTCGAGGCGTCGCTCCGGACACCCGATCGGTTTTCAGCTATTTATTTTATTTACCAAGTCCTGCAAATCTTACCGTTGTTATATGAGCATCATCCTTTATTCATGACACATTCATGCATTCATTGATTATATCTTTTGTCCGAACTATCTTGCGAGTACTTTCAAGTACTCACCTGGCTTGTTGATTTGGCCAGATATTGATGAAGGCGATCTCATGGATGAAGAGTTTGATAGCGAGTCCGACGCCTAGAGGAGTCCCAGTCAGTCCCGTGCGATCCTGTCTTGGTCATTGTATTATCCGCTTCCGCAACCCCGAAATAAATTCATCGAGCCTCACCTCGACGCTCGATGAGCTGCCAGTAGAAGTTAAGTTATCCGCCACCACGTTTCCTCGAGCTAGTAGCATGCCACCACACCCCTGTGTCACAACCACCCATATGTAAGATATTGGTGAGTTGTAATAAATTGTTGAGCAGCCTCAGCTCAACCCTGTAATATATTTGATGCTACTAGTTCTCTGTTTATCAAGCTTTTGTCTACCAGAAAGGATGACTTTTCCTATACTGGGTTTAAAAGATCGGTTTTATCAATAAATATTTTTATTGAAAAGCCGGTCGTGACAGCTTACAATTGTGATATGGAGTTGGTCACTGTTCGCTGGCCCATTCTGGTTTCTCCCACTGGTCCAAGGCCCTAATATAATTATCATGTGCAGCAGCGACCACAAGTACAGAAGCGTAAGCCAAGACTGTCAAGACTTCCAGGTGCTGCAACAGCCCCATGATCCTTCAGTGTCAATAGGTTCAGAGCCCACAACACCTTATTTGACAGTGACAAGAATCCATACTCAAAGCCAAGGATCTCTTCAGATTGCTTCTGGAGCCATCAACAGCGTAGCTACTACTCTTGTGTTCTCTACAACCAAGAGAGAATCTTCCCTCACATGCGCCTTGATAGTGAAGCTATGGCTGGGATCCCCTGTCTTGAAGAATCTATGGATTGCTTTCGTGATGCTGGCCTTCTGGAATTTGTCACGGCCAAAGAGCACTAGAATGAATAGCTACTGCTGCAGTTCTATGCTACTCTTCACATTTGTGGCTATAACAGGGATCCGAAGACATGGATCCTTGAGTGGATGTCAGGCGATGTGCACCATGAAGCTAAATCTCAAGACATCATCGAGCTTACCTCCCTGCCCACTCTAGGTGATTTGTACGAGCCTGGTTGTTAGCACCACACAGAAGGACTGCAGAGCATTTTTTAGCGGCCTGAACCCAACATGAGTCAGATGCTCAGCATGATAAAGTCATTGCCTCAAGATGTAGAATATCCCAAGGAATTCTTTGTTGAGGACCTCGAGTACCTGCCCCGCACAGTCTATCATATACTGAGGCGTACTCTGTGGCCAATCAAGAGACACTCTTTTGAAGCCAAACTTGAAGGCGCCATGAAGACTTTGGTTTTCTATATTGTCAATGGCATGAAGTTCAACTCCCAGGATTTCTTCATCAGATAACTTGCTGCATCGGGGATTGATCTGTTTGGCTTAAAGTTTTACGCTCCATGGGTGATGCGCCTAATCAAGCTTCATTCAACTAGTAACTATCAGCCTTCAGCATGCAACCATCTTGTCTTCTTTCCCAAGGTTGATCTATCTGTTGACGCCATCTACCCCGAGCCTGCCAAGGAGCCTCTATGTCATCAACATATTGATCATCACAGCTTCTCATAGCTTGACGACGGAGTTCATGTTCCAAATGTTGTTGTTCCTGCATATCCTCTTGCTGGCAATGTGGTTCTGCCTCACCGTGCAAACACCGAAGCCACTTCTAGTACAATTGCTGAAAGGCCTTGGAAGCATTCTCGTGTACTCAATGACCGAGAGCTTCTTGTTGCCTTACATCAGAAGCAGGACAAGCACCATGACTGGCTGAAACGTCAGATGCATAGTCTCTTGGTGGATGTCAATCTCATTCGCAATTTGGCCACCAAGGACTCTTTTGTTGCCCATGAAAATGCATGGCGGTCCTGGAAGAGCCTAACTCTGCTGTTTTATGAAGATGATCTTCAAGCAGATGGCTTCATCGAAAGCTTCAAGTTTGACTCCAGGCCTCCACCTAATGCAAGATGGTGTCGTACTCCCTCACTTGAAGATTCTGAATATTCATCTTCGGCTACAACTATTGTTGCGAATGTCATCGATGAAGAAGACGACGCCACTTCCCCAACCGTGACTGCACTGCATATCGACTCTGCACCAGGCCCCTCTGCACCACCAAACTCCAACGCCGACCCTGCTCCTTCTGGAAACGAGTAGACGCTCTATGTCTTCAAACCTTTTTGGTCATTACTGACAAAAGGGGGAGAAGCATATGAGTTGATAGTCTTCAAGTGGGTCCTTATGGGTGGTTGCATTATTTTTGCCAAGTTTTACAACTCTCGTCTTTTGATACATTTGGTTCTTTGAGTTGTAACACTTAAACTCAATGGTCGTCTGCTACTCTTTCTACTGTTATGTGTTGTGACGATAAATTCCGCAAGAAGTCATTATGCAGGCGTCCATTTTCCATTATGCATATCATTATCTTCATTGTCTTTCTATATGCATAATGTATTGTCTTCACATTTGAAGATGGCCTCCACAAAGCAAAACCTGCCATGTGCATTTGCATTGAAAAGCAAATCGTTTATATGCACATCTTCAGGGGGAGCCTCGTCATATGTATGAAGACAATACTCTCAACACTAAACTTTCACATACTTTTATCCCCGTTGAAAACTTCAACCAGTTTGTCATCAATCACCAAAAAGGGGGAGATTGTAACTGCATCTAGTGCCACCCCTAGTTGGTTTTGGAGTATTGATGACAAACTTGGTTGAGGGACTAATGTGTTTGTGAGAATTGCAGGATAACACAGGTAGTAGTCCCATATTGATTTGTTTTACCTACCAGAGATGACCCCTAAAAATGTGTGAAGACATTGAAGATGATGGTGGTTGATATGTCTCCAATGTATCTATAATTTTTGATTTCTCCATGCTACTTTATCTACTATTTTGGACTATATTGGGCTTTATTTTCCACTTTTATATTACTTTTGGGACTAACCTATTAACCGGAGGCCCAGCCCAGAATTGCTGTTTTTTGCCTATTTCGGTGTTTCGAAGAAACGGAATATCAAACGGAGTCCAAACGGAATGAAACCTTCGGGAACGTGATTTTCTCACCGTACGTGATCCAAGAGACTTGGACCCTACTCCAAGAAGTGCCAGAGGCGGTCACGAGGGTAGATCCCCCCTGGGCGCGTCCCCCTACCTTGTGGGCCCCATGTTGCTCCACCAACGTACTCCTTCCTCCTATATATACCTACGTACCCCCGACAGATCAAAAGGAGAGCCAAAAACCTAATTCCACCGTCGTAACCTTCTGTATCCACGAGATCCCGTCTTGGGGCCTGTTCCGGAGCTCCGCTGGAGGGGGCATCTACCATGGAGGGCTTCTACATCAACACCATAGCCCCTCCGATGAAGTGTGAGTAGTTTACTTCAGACCTTCGGGTCCATAGCTAGTAGCTAGATGGCTTCTTCTCTCTTTTTGGATCTCAATACAATGTTCTCCCCCTCTCTTGTGGAGATCTATTCGATGTAATCTTCTTTTTTGCGGTGTGTTTGTTGATTCCGATGAATTGTGGGTTTATGATCCAGATTATCTATGGAAAATATTTGAATCTTCTCTGAATTCTTTTATGTATGATTGAGTTATCTTTGCAAGTCTCTTCGAATTATCCTTTTTGGTTTGGCCAACTAGATTGGTAGTTCTTGCAATGGGAGAAGTGCTTAGCTTTGGGTTCAATCTTGTGGTGTCCTTACCTAGTGACAGAAAGGGTTGCAAGGCATGTATTGTATTGTTGCCATCGAGGATAACAAGATGGGGTTTTTATCATATTGCATGAATTTATCCCTCTACATCATGTCATCTTGCTTAAGGCGTTACTCTGTTTTTAACTTAATACTCTAGATGCATGCTGGATAGCGGTTGATGAGTGGAGTAATAGTAGTAGATGCAGAATCGTTTCGATCTACTTGTCTCAGACGTGATGCCTATATACATGATCATTACCTAGATATACTCATAACTATGCTCAATTCTGTCAATTGCTCAACAGTAATTTTTTCACCCACCGTAGAATATCTATGCTCTCGAGAGAAGCCACTAGTGAAACCTATGGCCCCCGGGTCTATTCTCATCATATCAATCTCTATCGCTTTATTTACTTGCTTTGTTTTTACTTTGCCTTTTACTTTTCACTTTGCATCTATCTATTAAAAATACCAAAAATATTATTTATCATCTCTATCAGATCTCACTCTCGTAAGTGACCGTGAAGGGATTGACAACCCCTAATCGCGTTGGTTGCGAGTAGCTATCATTTTGTGTAGGTACGAGGGACTTGTGTGTGGTCTCCTACTGGATTGATACCTTGGTTCTCAAAAACTAAGGGAAATACTTACGCTACTTTACTGCATCATCCTCTCCTCTTCGGGGAAATCCAACGCAGTGCTCAAGAGGTAGCAAGAAGAATTTTTGGCGCCATTGCCGGGGAAGCTCACGCAAGTAAGTCAACCATACCAAGTACCCATTACAATCCCTATCTCTCGCATCACATTATTTGCCTCTCGTTTTCCTCTCCCCGACTTCACCCTTGCCATTTTATTCGCCCTCTCTTTCCCAATCTCCTCCTCTCTTTCCCGTTTGCCTTTTTCCAGTTGCCTTTCTGTTTGCTTGTGTGTTGGATTACTTGTTGTCATGGCACAAGATAATACCAAATTGTGTGACTTCTCGAATACCAATAATAATGATTTCCTTAGCACTCCGATTGCTCCTCTTAATAATGATGAGTCTTGTGAAATCAATACCGCTTTATTGAATCTTGTTATGAAAGGTCAATTCGCCGGCCTTCCTAGTGAAGATGCCGCTACTCATCTAAACAATTTTGTTGATTTGTGTGATATGCAAAAGAAGAAAGATACGGATAACAATATTGTGAAATTGAAGTTATTTCCATTTTCGCTTAGAGATCGTGCTAAAGTTTGGTTTTCATCTTTGCCTAAAAATAGTATTGATTCTTGGAACAAGTGCAAAGATGCTTTTATCTCTAAGTATTTTCCTCCCGCTAAGATTATCACTCTTAGGAACGATATCATGAATTTTAAACAACTTGATCATGAGCATGTTGCCCAATCTTGGGAAAGAATGAAATTAATGCTTCGCAATTGCCCTACTCATGGTTTGAATTTATCGATGATCATACAAAAAAAATTATGCCGGATTGAATTTTGCTTCTAGAAATCTTTTAGAGTCGGCCGCGGGAGGCACGTTTATGGAAATTAAGTTAGGTGATACTACAAAATTGCTTGATAAGATTATGGCTAATTATTCTCAATGGCACACCGAAAGATCTTCTAGTAAAAAAGTGCATGCTATAGAAGAAATTAATGTTTTGAGTGAAAAGATGGATGAACTTATGAAGATGTTTGCTCCTAAAAATACTCCTCTTGATCCCAATGATATGCCTTTGTCTACCTTGCTTGAGAATAGTAATGAATCTATGGATGTGAATTTTGTTGGTAGGAATAGTTTTGGAAACAACGCATATAGAGGGAATTTTAATCCTAGGCCTTATCCTAGTAATCCTCCTAATAATTATGGAAATTCCTACAACAACTCTTATGGAAATTTTAATAAGATGCCCTCTTAATTTGATAGTAGTGTTAAAGAGTTTATGAATTCACAAAAGAATTTTAATGCTTTACTTGAAGAGAAATTGCTTAAAGTTGATGATTTGGCTAGGAACATTGATAGAATTTCTCTTGAGATTGATTCTTTAAAGCTTAGATCTATTCCTCCTAAGCATGATATCAATGAGTCTCTCAAAGCCATGAGAATTTCCATTGATGAGTGCAAAGAAAGAACCGCTAGGATGCGTGCTTCCAAAGATGCCTTTATTAAAGCGTGTTCTTCCAATTCCCATGAAAATCAAGATGAATATCTAAAAGTTATTGATGTGTCCCCCATTAAATCTTTGTTTTGCAATATGAATCTTGATGAAACTGAATATGATCTTCCTTCACCTAGAAGGCGTTCTAAGAATTCGGAGTTTCTAGATCTTGATGATGAAATTGATGAAAGTGGGATTGAAATAAATAAAAACCTAGATGTTGCTAAACCCACTATTTTGGATCTCAAGGAATTTAATTATGAAAATTTCTCTTTTATTGGTTGTATTTCCTTGTTGCAATCCGTGCTAGATTCTCCTCATGCTTATAGTCAAAATAAGGCCTTTACCGAACACATTGTTGATGCCTTGATGCAATCTTATGAAGAAAAACTTGAGTTGAAAGTTTCTATACCTAGAAAACTCTATGATGAGTGGGAACATACTATAAAATTAAAATTAAAAATTATGAGTTTCATGCTTTGTGTGATTTGGGTGCTAGTGTATCTACTATTCCCAAAACTTTGTGTGATTTGCTAGATTTCCGTGACTTTGATGATTGCTCTCTAAACTTGCATCTTGCGGATTCCACTATTAAAAATCCTATGGGAAGAATTAATGATGTTCTTATTGTTGCAAATAGGAATTATGTGCCCGTAGATTTTATCGTTCTTGATATAGATTGCAATCCTTCATGTCCTATTATTCTTGGTAGACCTTTCCTTAGAACGATTGGTGCAATTATTGTTATGAAGGAAGGGAATATAAGATTCCAATTTCCCTTAAAGAAGGGAATGGAACACTTCCCTAGAAAGAAAATAAAATTACCATATGAATCTATAATGAGAGCCACTTATGGATTGCCTACCAAAGATGGCAATACCTAGATCTATCCTTGCTTTTATGCCTAGCTAGGGGCGTTAAACGATAGCGCTTGTTGGGAGGCAACCCAATTTTATTTTGTGTTTTTTGTTTTTGCTTCTGTTTAGGAATAAATAATCCATATAGCCTCTGTTTGGATGTGGTTTTGTGTTTTAATTAGTGTTTGTGCCAAGTAGAACCTATGGGATAAGCTATGATGATAGTTGATTTGATTCTGCTGAAAAACAGAAACTTTGCACTCACGATAAAAAATTCAATAAATCACAGGAAAGAGATTTTGCGTTGATTCGTTTTGCTGCTGATCAATAGTCAAATTTTACAGTACATCCTATTTTGGTATAATTTTTAGAGTTCTATAAGTTTGCGTTAGTTACAGATTGCTACAGACTGTTCTGTTTTTGACAGATTCTGTTTTACGTGTGTTGTTTGCTTATTTTGATGAATCTATGGCTAGTAAAATAGTTTATAATCCATATAGAAGTTGTAATACAGTAGGTTTAACACCAATATAAATAAATAATGAGTTAATTACAGTACCTTGAAGTAGTCTTTTGTTTTATTTCTCTAATGGAGCTCACGAGATTTCTGTTGAGTTTTGTGTTGTGAAGTATTCAAGTTTTGGGTGAATTCTTTTGATGGATTATGGAACAAGGAGTGGCAAGAGCCTAATCTTGGGGATGCCGATGGCACCCCCAAGATAATCCAAGGAAACCAAAAAGTCAAAGCTTGGGGATGCCCCGAAAGGCATCCCCTCTTTCGTCCACTTCCATCGGTAATTTACTTGGAGCTATATTTTTATTCACCACATGTTATGTGTTTTGCTTGGAGCGTCTTGTATCATTTGTGTATTTGCTTGTTAGTTTACCACAATCATCCTTGCTGTACACACCTTTTGAGAGAGCCATACATGAATTGGAATTTGTTAGAATACTCTATGTGCTTCACTTATATCTTTTGAGCTTGATAGTTTTTGCTCATAGTACTTCACTTATATCTTTTGAGCGTGATAATTTTTGCTCTAGTGCTTCACTTATATCTTTTAGAGCATGGTGGTGGATTTGTTTTAAAGAAACTATTGATCTCTCATTGCTTCACTTAGATTATTCTGAGAGTCGTTAATAGCATGGTAATTTGCTTAATGTTAATATACTTGGTATTCAAGATATGTGAAACTTTCTTTTGAGTGAATTGAATACTAAGATAAGTTTGATGCTTGATAATTGTTTTGAGATATGGAGGTGATAATATCAAAGTCGTGCTAGTTGGGTGATTATGAATTTGAGAAACGCTTGTGTTGAAGTCTGCAAGTCCCGTAGCATGCACGTATGGTTAAAGTTGTGTAACAAATTTGAAACATGAAGTGTAACTGGCTTGTGCATCCTTATGAGTGGCGGTCGGGGACGAGCGATGGTCTTTTCCTACCAATCTATCCCCATAGGAGCATGCGCGTAGTACTTGATTTTTGATGACTTGTAAATCTTTGCAATAAGTATATGAGTTCTTTTGACTAATGTTGAGTCCATGGATTATACGCACTCTCACCTTTCCGCCTTTGCTAGCCTCTTCGGTACCGTGCATTGCCCTTTCTCACCTTGAGAGTTGGTGCAAACTTCGCCGGTGCATCCAAACCCTGTGATACGATACACTCTATCACACATAAACCTCCTTATATCTTCCTCAAAACAGCCACCATACCTACCTATTATGGCATTTCCATAGCCATTCCGAGATATATTGCCATGCAACTTTCCACCGTTCCGTTCATCATCATCATGACATACATTAATTTTGTCATATTGCCATTGCATGATCATGTAGTTGACATCGTATTTGTGGCAAAGCCACCATGCATTATTTTTCATACATGTCATTCTTGATTCATTGCACCATCCCGGTACACCTCCGGCGGCATTCATATAGAGTCATATCTTGTTCTAAGTTTTGAGTTGTAATCCTTATGTTGTAATCAATAGAAGTGTGATGATCATCATTATTAGAGAATTGCCCAAAACAAAAAAAAGGCCAAAAGAAAAAAGGAAAGGCCCCAAAAAAAGGGCAATGCTACTATCTCTTCTTTCCACACTTGTGCTTCAAAGTAGCACCTTGTTCTTCATGTAGTGAGTCTCATATATTGTGCTTCAAAGTAGCACCTTGTTCTTCATGTAGTGAGTCTCATAAGTTGTCTTTTTATACTAATGGGAATCTTTCATTATAGAACTTGGCTTGTATATTCCTACGATGGGCTTCCTCAAATGCCCTAGGTCTTCATGAGCAAGCGAGTTGGATGCACACCCACTAGTTTTCTTTTGTTGAGCATTCATAGCTCTAGTGCATCCGTTGCATGGCAATCCCTACTCCTCATGTTGACATCAATTGATGGGCATCTCCATAGCCCGTTGATTATCCTCGTTAATGTGAGACTTTCTCCTTTTTTGTCTTCTCCACACAATCCCCATCATCATATTCTATTCCACCCATAGTGCTATATCCATGGCTCGCGCTCATGTATTGCATGAAGGTTGAAAAAGTTTGAGATTATTTAAGTATGAAACAATTGATTGGCTTGTCATTGGGGGTATAGAAGTTGGGAACATCTTTGTGTGACGAAAATGAAGCATAGCCTAACTACATGATTTCTTTGATTAGTATGCTTGAAGTATCATTATTTTTGTGTCAATATGAACTTTTGTCTTGAATCTTTCGGATCTGAATATTCATATCACAATTAAGAAGATTTACATTGAAATTATGCCAAAGTATCACTCCGCATCAAAAATTCTTTTTTTATCATTTACCTACTCAAGGACGAGCAGGAATTAAGCTTGGGGATGCCTGATACGTCTCCAACGTATCTATAATTTTTTATTGCTCCATGCTACTTTATCTACTGTTTTGGACTATATTGGGCTTTATTTTCCACTTTTATATTATTTTTGGGACTAACCTATTAACCAGAAGCCCAGCCCAGAATTGCTATTTTTGCCTATTTCAGTGTTTCGAAGAAACGGGATATCAAACGGAGTCCAAACGGAATGAAACCTTCGGGAACGTGATTTTCTCACCGAACGTGATCCAGGAGACTTGGACCCTACTCCAATAAGTGCCAGAGGCGGTCACAAGGGTGGAGCCCCCCCTGGGCGCGTCCCCCTACCTCGTGGGCCCCATGTTGCTCCACTGACGTACTCCTTCCTCCTATATATACCTACGTACCCCCGACAGATCAAAAGGAGAGCCAAAAACCTAATTCCACCGCCGTAACCTTCTGTATCCACGAGATCTCATCTTGGGGCCTATTCTGGAGCTCCACCGGAGGGGGCATCTACCACGGAGGGCTTCTACATCAACACCATAGCCCCTCCGATGAAGTGTGGGTAGTTTACTTCAGACCTTCGGGTCCATAGCTAGTAACTTGATGGCTTCTTCTCTCTTTTTGGATCTCAATACAATGTTCTCCCCTCTCTTGTGGAGATCTATTCGATGTAATCTTCTTTTTGTGGTGTGTTTGTTGAGACCGATGAATTGTGGGTTTATGATCCAGATTATCTATGGAAAATATTTGAATCTTCTCTGAATTCTTTTATGTATGATTGAGTTATGTTTGCAAGTCTCTTCGAATTATCCTTTTTGGTTTGGCCAACTAGATTGGTAGTTCTTGCAATGGGAGAAGTGCTTAGCTTTGGGTTCAATCTTGCGGTGTCCTTACCTAGTGACAGAAAGGGTTGCAAGGCACGTATTGTATTGTTTCCATCGAGGATAACAAGATGGGTCTTTTATCATATTGCATGAATTTATCCCTCTACATCATGTCATCTTGCTTAAGGCGTTACTCTGTTTTTAACTTAATACTCTAGAAGCATGCTGGATAGCGGTCGATGAGTAGAGTAATAGTAGTAGATGCAGAATTGTTTCGATCTACTTGTCACGGACGTGATGCCTATATACATGATCATTACCTACATATACTCATAACTATGCTCAATTCTGTCAATTGCTCAACAGTAATTTGTTCACCCACCGTAGAATATCTATGCTCTCGAGAGAAGCCACTAAAACCTATGGCCCCCGGGTCTATTCTCATCATATCAATCTCTATCGCTTTATTTACTTGCTTTGTTTTTACTTTGCCTTTTACTTTTCACTTTGCATCTATCTATCAAAAATACCAAAAACATTATTTATCATCTCTATCAGATCTCACTCTCGTAAGTGACCGTGAAGGGATTGACAACCCCTAATCGCGTTGGTTGCAAGTAGCTATCGTTTTGTGTAGGTACGAGGGACTTGTGCGTGGTCTCCTACTGGATTGATACCTTGGTTCTCGAAAACTAAGGGAAATACTTACGCTACTTTACTGCATCATCCTCTCCTCTTCGGGGAAATCCAAAGCAGTGCTCAAGAGGTAGTAGTGGTCTGTGAAGACATTCACATTGAAGAGTATGACAAGAGAAGACATCGTGTCAAGACTATGGAGTGCGAATACATAGTTGTTTCGTAGTTTCCTTTTCTTATTTGTTGAGTCACAGGAACCACCGTACTGTTAAGTGGGGTCCAGGTGAACAAAGTTAGAGTGGCTGATGTCATGCTCAACCAAATCCTATGTCTTCGAGTGAAGACAATGAGAGCAAATCTTATCCAGACTTGGATGAGTCATCTTGGCTTGTAGCCCAAGCTAAGCTACCGCGTGTGTTTGAAATCTGACCGTTGGACATGTGTCAGTTCCTTAGTGACCCAGGATCATTTTGGACAAATCAGGTTGGGTTGCCTCCTGACTATAAATAGCCCACCCCCTACACCATAAGTTGGTGGCTGCTCAGATTTAGTACACAGCTTTTGTCGTTTGAGAGCAACCCACCTCCGAAGCATTTGAGAGAGAATCCTTGTGAGGACAAAGCCCAAAACACCCAGAGCCAAAGAGTGTTAGGCATCACTGAAGTCTTTCTGTCCGCGTGATCTGAAGACTTATTACACTTGGGGACTGTGAATCCTCCAGCCGGTTAGGCATCACGTTTTGAGCATCCAAGAGTCATTGTGGATTGCCGGTGAACAAATTCTCTAAAGGTTTGGAAGTCTCCCTTGAAGACTTACCATAGTGATTAGGCGAGGACTAAGTGTTGTTAGCTCAAGGGGAATAAGGTGAAGACGCGGTCTTCTGAGTTGAATCTCAGCCTCCCTAACCAGACATACAGATGACAACACTAGAACTGGTCCAACAAACCCCTTGTCCTCTCAAAGCAATTGGTTACATCCTTCCTATCTCTCTTTACTTACCGTTTGTCCTCGTGAAGTCTTTGCCCGCTTGCCTGATCTGATTGACTTCACTATGTGAAGACTGTATACTGTTTGGCTTCATACTATCTTCCATCATGATCCATACTACCTAGCTGCTGATAGTCTTCGTGCTTTCACTATATTGCTTACTTGACTATGGCTTGTCTAGTGTACTCTATCTTCCGCTGCATGTCAATAGGTTCATTTCTATTGTTTGCCTTCATAACACTCATATTTTGAAGACTCTCATAAAAATCGCCTATTCACCCCCCCCCCCTCTAGTCGAATACTAGCACTTTCACGCATCATTGCTACTAACACCTTTCAACTTAGTTTTCTCTAGGAACATATCAAAAACATAGGGGAGCTACAACGCGAGCTATTGATGTACAACATAATTTGTAAATACTATCAGGACTAAGTTCATCATAAATTAAAGTTTAATTAATCAAATTACTTAAGATCTCCCACTTAGATTGACATCCCTCAAGTCATCTAAATGATACGAGATCCAAATCAACTAAACCATGTCCGATCATCACGTGAGATGAAGTAGTCATCAATGGTGAACATCTCTATGTTGATCATATCTACTATATGATTCACGTTCGACCTTTCGGTCTCTAGTGTTCTGAGGCCATGTCTGTACTTGCTAGGCTCGTCATGTTTAACCAGAATATTCCGCTTGTGCAAAAATGTCTTGCACCCATTGTATGTGAACGTAGAGCCTATCACACCCGATCATCACGTGGTGTCTTAGCACGAGGAACTGTCACAATGGTGCATACTCAGGAAGAACACTTATACCTTGAAATTTTAGTTAAGGGATCATCTTATTATGCTACCGCCGTACTAAGCAAAATAAGATGCATAAAGATAAACATCACATGCAATCAAAATATGTGACATGATATGGCCATCATCATCCCATGCTCTTGATCTCCATCTCCAAAGCATCGTCATGATCTCCATCGTTACCAGCTCGACACCTTGATCTCCATCGTTGTGTCGTGGTCGTCTCGCCAACTATTGCTTCTACAACTATCGCTACCACTTATTGATAAAGTAAAGCAATTACATGGCATTTTGTAGGATCGAAAGTATGTCTAGAGGGGGGGGGTGATTAGACTACTTGACCAAATAAAAGCTTATCCTTTTCCCAACTTTAATTCTTGACAGATTTTAACAAAGATAGACAAGTCAAGCAATCTTAACACAATTCAAGCAAGCATGCAAAGAGTATATGAGCATCGGAAAGTAAAGCATGCAACTTGCAAGAATGTAAAGGGAAGGGTTTGGAGAGTGCAAACGCAATAGGAGACACGGATGTTTTTGTCGTGGTTCCGATAGGTGGTGCTATCGTACATCCACGTTGATGGAGACTTCAACCCACGAAGGGTAACGGCTGCGCGAGTCCATGGAGGGCTCCACCCAAGAAGGGTCCACGAAGAAGCAACCTTGTCTATCCCACCATGGCCGTCGCCCACGAAGGACTTGCCTCACTAGCGGTAGATCTTCACGAAGTAGGCGATCTCTTTGCCCGTACAAACTCCTTGGTTCAACTCCACAATCTTGTCGGAGGCTCCCAAGTGACACCTAGCCAATCTAGGAGACACCACTCTCCAAGAAGTAACAAATGGTGTGTTGATGATGAACTCCTTGCTCTTGTGCTTCAAATGATAGTCTCCCCAACACTCAACTCTCAGAAAATGGTAGGATTGGAATATCTTGACCTCAACACAAGTGTAGGTGGTTCTCTCTCAGAAAATGTAAGTTGGAAGTGTAGGTTTGTTCTGATGGCTCTCTCTATGAATGAAGAGGAGGTGGAGGGGTATATATAGCCTCCACAAAAATTCTAACAGTTACACACAACTTACCAATCTCGATGGGACCGAATCGAGAAACTCGGTCAGACTGGTTCAGTAAATCTAGTAACCGTTAGGATTTTTGGTGGGACCGACATGCAACTCGGTAGGACCGATATGGTTAGGGTTAGGGCATAACGTAATCTCGGTGAGACCGATTACACAAACTCGGTGAGACCGATTTTGGTAATAAGCTAACCAGAGAGTTGGTCACGTAAACTCGGTGGGACCGATTCGCTCATCTCGGTTGGACCGAAACATTAGGAAAGGAAAACAAAGAGTCTACATTGCAATCTCGATGGGACCGATCGCTCATCTCGGTGGGACCGAAACGTTACGAAGGGAAACAGAGAGATTACAATCCCATCTCGGTGAGACCGATTTGCCTAGGGTTTGTGGCAGTGGCTATGACATCTGAACTCGGTGGCGCCGGATAGAAAGAATCGGTGGGGCCGAGTTTGTCTTTTGGTTTAGGTCATATGTGGATGTGAGAAAGTAGTTGAGGGCTTTTGAGCATATCACTAAGCACTTTGAAGCAAGAACCTCATTAAGCAACACCTCATCCCTCCTTGATAGTATTGGCTTTTCCTATAGACTCAATGTGATCTTGGATAACTAAAATATAAAATATAGAGTCTTGAGCTTTGATCTTGAGCCAATCCTTTTGTCTTTAGCATTTTGAGGGGTCCACTTTTCTCATCCATGCCATGCCAATCATTGAGCTTTCCTGAAATATTTATCTTGGAATAGTATTAGCTCAATGAGCTATATGTTGTTAGGAATTACCAAAACCACCTAGGGATAGTTGCACTTTCACATTTGCATTTCATACAATAAAGAGACAACCATAAGGCTCCTGCCGGTTGCCGATAACTTTTACAAAACATGATCATCTCATACAATAACATATATGACATCATATCTTGACCACATCACATCACAACATGCCCTGCAAAAACAAGTTAGGCACCCTCTACTTTGTTGTTGCAAGTTTTACGTGGAAGCTACGGGCTTCTAGCAAGAACCGTTCTTACCTATGGAACAAAAACCACAAGGTGATTTATCAAGTTTGCCGTTTTAACCTTCAACAAGGAACGGCCATAGTCAAACTCGATTTAACTAAAGCAGGAGAAATAGACACCTGACAACCACCTTTATGCAAAACTAGTTGCATGTATGTCGGTGGAACCGGCCTCATGAACGTGGTCATGTAAGGTTGGTCCGGGCCGCTTCATCCAACAATACCGCCGAATCAAAATAAGACATTGGTGGTAAGCAGTATGACGATCACCGACCACAACTCTTTGTGTTCTAATCGTGCATATCATCTACACATAGACCTAGCTTGGATGCCACTCTTGGGGAACGTAGCAAGCAATTTCAAAAAAAATCCTACATTCACACAAGATCTATCTAGGAGATGCATATCAATAAGAGGGGGATAGTGTGTCTACGTACCCTCATATTCCGAAAGTGGAAGCGTTTAGCAACCGGTTGATGTAGTCGTACTCTTCGCGATCCGATCACGATCCAACAGATCTAGTGCCGGACGGACGACACCGCCGAGTTTAGCACACATGCGGCTCGATGACGTCTCCTCCTTATTGATCCAGCAAGCGGGGGAGAAGTAGATGGGATCACAACCAACACGAACGTGTGGTGGTGGAGCACCGACAGCGCTTCGCTAAGATTTGCCGAGATGAGGCGGTAGAACTACGGAGTAACGGGAGAGAGAGGGGCGCCAAGGGCTTGGTGTGTCCTCTTGGGGCACCCCTCCTCTATATATATAGGTGGAGGGGCGTGGAAAATAGCCCCTCCAAGCCCTAGGGCGCAGCTAAGGGCGACAGGACTTGGACTCCAAGTGCAATCCTATTCCTACTAGGACTCCTTCCTTTTATGCCTTCCTTAGCCACTCATAAAATATGCCAATACTACTCTAGCATCAACGAACGTTAAGCGTGTGACCCTATGGGTTTGAGAACTATGTAAACATGATCGAGACACTTCTCCAGTCAATAACGAATAGCGTAACCTAAATGCTCATATTGGCTCCCACATATTCTACGAAGATCTTTATCTGTGGAACCGTTATGACAATATACGTTATTATCTTTGTCTATCAGTATGTTACTTCACCGAGATTCGATCGACGGTATCTTCATACATAGTTCAATATCATTATCGACAAGTCTCTTTACTCGTTCTGTAATGCATCATCCTGCAACTAACTCATTAGTCACTTTGCTTGCGAGGCTTCTTATGATGTGCATTACCGAGAGGGTCCAGAGATACCTCTCCGATACTCGGAGTGAAAATCCCTAATATTGACCTATGCCAACCCAGCAAACACCTACGGAGATACATGTAGAGCATCTTTAAATCAGCCAGTTACATTGTGACATTTGGTAGCACATAAGGCATTCCTCCGGTAGCCGGGAGTTGCATAATCTCATAGTTGAAGGAATATGTATTTGACATAAAGAAAGCAATAGCAATAAAACTTAACGATCAATATGGTCTGCTAGCGGATGGGTCTTGTCCATCACATCATTCTCCTAATGATGTGATCGCGTTCATCAAATGACAACACATGTCTATGGTTAGGAAACTTAACCATCTTTGATTAACGAGCTAGTCTAGTAGAAGCTTACTAGGGACACGAGGTTTTGTCTATGTATCCACACATGTATCAAGTTTCCGGTTAATACAATTCTAGCATGAATAATAAACATTTATCATGAAATAAGGAAATATAAAATAGCAACTTTATTATTGCCTATAGGGCATATTTCCTTCACAACAACCCACCTACTCGGGTTTAAGCTTCTGTCACTCTTGCAACCCACCATAAGCGAATCATGAACATATTGCAACACCCTACAGCAGGGATCCCTCACGTTTGCGCGAGACAGAGGGCACCGTAGGACAACACCATAAATAAAATATACAATCATACCAACCAATATTACGATTAACCCACAAGACAAAATGGATCTACTCAAACATCATAGGATAGCCAAATATCATTGGGAAATAATATATGGAGTTGAGCACCATGTTTAAGAAGAGATTATAGTGGAGAGCAGGGGTTTTACACCGCTGCATAGAGGGGTAGAGAGTTGGTGTTGACGGTAGCAAGATTGTTGATGTAGATCATTGTCACGATCCTTGCCCCGGCGGCACGCCGGCGCCACCGGGAGAGAGGAGAGAGAGCCCCCTCCTTCTTCTTCTTCTTCCTTGGCCTTCCACCTAGATGGGAGGAGATTGCCCCCTCTGGTACATGGCCTCCATGGCGGCGGAGGGGCGGGATCCCCTCCAAGATTGGATCTCCCTCTCTGTTCTCTTCTGTTTCGCGTTCCCCAGATCTAGCCCTTCACCGTTTCTTAAATTCCCGGAGATCCGTAACTCCGATTGCGCTAAATTTTTACACAATTGTTTTCCAAAATTATCTTTCTTGCACCAGAAGAAGGGCCCCAACCACCTTATGAGGAGGGCATAAGACACCTGGGCGCGCCTGGCAGCCCCTAGCGCGCCCTGGTGTATCTTGGGGGCTGTGGGCCCCCGTTTGCATTGATTCCACCTCCCAAAAAGTCACATATATTGCAAAATAATTCTCCGTAAATTTTTATCCCGTTTGGACTTTGTTTGATATGGATTTTTTGCAAAACAAAAAATATGCAACAAACAGGAACTGGCACTGGGAACTGGATCAATAGGTTAGTCCAAATAAATCATATAAAATGTTGCCAAAAGTGTATAAAAGTTGTATAATATTGGCATGAAACAATCAAAATTATAGATACGACGGAGACATATCAGCATCCCCAAGCTTAATTCCTGCTCGTCCTCGAGTAGGTAAATGATAAAAAAGATAATTTTTGATGTGGAATGCTATCTAGCATAAACTTGATCATATATGTAATCATGGCATGAATATTAAGACATAAGTGATTCAAAGCAATAGTATATAATTTGACATAAAGACATTAATATTCAGGTATCCCAACAAACAATCATGTCTTTCAAAATATCAACGCTAAAGAAAGCTATCCCTAAAAAATCATATAGTCTTGTCATGCTTTGTCTTCTTAACACAAAGTATTTATCATGCACAACCCCGATGACAAGTCAAGCAATTGGTTCGTAATTTTTAGCGTGCTTCAGCTTTTTCAACTCCTAGGCAATACATGAGCGCAAGCCATGGATATAGAACTATAGGAGGAATAGAGTATGATGATAGGGGTAAATATAGAGAAGACAAAAAAGTAAGAAAGTCTCACATCGACGCGGCTAACCAACGGGCTATGGAGATGCCCATCAATTGATATCAACATGAGGAGTAGGGATTGCCATGCAACGGATGCACAAAGAGCTATAAGTGTATGAAAGCTCAATATGAAAACTAAGTGGGTGTGCATCCAACTTGCTTGCTCATGAAGACCTCATGCATTTGAGGAAGCCCATCATCGGAAAATACAAGCCAAGTTCTATAATGAAAAATTCCCACTAGTATATGAAAATGACTAAATAGGAGACTCTTTATATGAAAACCATGGTGCTACTTTGAAGCACAAGTGTGGTAAAAGATAGTAACAATGCCCCTTCTCTCTTTTTTTCTTTCTTCTTTCTTTTTTCTCTTATTGTCCGGAGTCTTGATAGTGCAATCATGCCCTTAATATTATTTCGATGTTGATGACAATATACTCATAGGGGACTAACAAAGTTTGTCAAGTATATCTCAGGTTTTAATCCCCTCGGAATGAATTGTGTGTGTGGATTATGGTTTCGGAAATATTTAACTTCATCAAGAACAAAGAAACAAGACTAAAAATTCATGTTTATTCTTGAGTGTAGGGATCCCGCACTATTAAGAGGGGAACATGGGGTCTTGTGAGAGTCTTACTCAATATCTACTTCAAGCTCATTATCTGATCTTCATCTCTGTCGGACGACCAGTACTCATTGGACGTTCGGCTTCTCCTATACAGAGCCAAAACATCGGACGTCCGACATTCACCGGACATCCGGCAATCTTTCATTAGAACCAAAACATCGGACGTCCTGTGCATAACAGACGTCCGGCAATCTTCCATCAGAACCAAAACATCGGATGTTCGGAACCCTTCGGTCATCCAATATATTCTATACAGTGACAAAACATTGGTTGTCTGATATTCTTTGGTCACCTGGTACCTTCTCCACCGAGCCTAAACATCGGATGTCCTGGATCCTCCGGTCGTCTGGTACCCACTATACCATGCCAAAACATCAAATGTCCGGTCCCTGTCGGATGTCCGGTGTCTACCGAGCCTTAAGTCGTCTGTTGTGCATCGGACGTCCGATGCTGCTGTGCTGTTTTGGGCTCCAACGGCCACTTATTGAGGCATACTATAAATATATCTCTCCTATCCTGTGAGAGGGTTGGCCATTCACTTCAAACATCCTCAAGAACACATTTCACTCTCTCTCGCTCTCCAACACCAAATCTTAGATCCCCAAGGGATTTGAGACCATTTGAGAGAATTTGTCCACCCAAGTGATAGATCCACTCCTTCCCCCTATTTGCACAAAAGGAATTCGTGATTTGAGCAAGACTTGAGATTTTCCCCATTGTTCTTGTTACTCTTGGAGGTTGGAGACTCCTAGGCGGTAGGAGTCATTCAGAGAGGAATCATTCATTGTGATTACCCCCAGAAAGTTTGTGAGGGTTTGGAGATCACCCCAAAGTCTACCACTAGTAGTTGAGAAACGCCTTCGTGCTGTTGTCTCAAAGGGAGAATAGGGTGAGCCTTCGTGGCGTTGGTGTGCCTTCGTGGTAACATCCACCTCTCTAACAGTGATGTAGGTTCCCTCCAAGGAAGTGAACATCGGCATACATCCTCGTCTCTCGAAGTTGCAGTTATCCCTAACCCTAACTTCCTAGTTGTGGCTACTTGTCTCTTAGGCCTTACTTATATCATATTGTGTTTGCTTACTCACATACTTTTGTTACTTGTTTACCTTGCTTAGCTCTTAGCATCATACTTGCAATTGTTAGGCTCACTTTCATATTCTGCTTTATTGCCTAAAATTGTTGAGTAATAATTAAAATTTGTAATTGTACCTATTCACCCCCCCCCTCTAGGTCCATCTCGATCCTTTCAATTGGTATCATAGCCTCGTGCTCCATTCTTGTGGCTTAACCGCCCTAGAGTGAGATGAACCCCGATGGGACTCCCCTTATTGCGGATCCGAAGGATAAGGGCGCGGCTTCCACGGAAGACAAGTCCTTCACTTATGAGGGTCTAGAACGGGTGCTTGTTAAGCAAAAGGAGGAGCATGATGCTTCTCTGGGGCCTTGGTCCAAATGAGACTAGCCACATTGACCATGATGCTTGCGCCACTCTCTAGTTGTGCGGCCTCGAGGCCAACTGTGCCTACTCCTTCACTTAGCCAACAACCTCCTAGTAATGAACACTCCAGTGTTCCTTGGCTTTATGCAAGACCTAAAGTAGAGAAACCAAAGTATAACCCTCAAGGCAAACCTCCTTTACTTGATGACACAACCGATTTTGCTTTGTGGAGAGTTGTTATGCAGGATAATCTTCGATATGGAAATGATGAGATGTTGGAGATCTTGGAGTATGGTTATTAAGCTGTAGACCCGAAGAATCTTACATCAGGAGAAGTATATGACAAGCATCTCAACGACACCGCAATCATGTGCATAAGGAGAGGTATGACTGACAAGCAAAGGAGACCATACATACACATCACAAGTGCCAAGGAATTATGGGATAGCATTGTGAGGACCAAGACCGGTACCTACACTCTCCGGCTTGCTCAATATGAAATTGCCAAGGGTCAATTGCAAAAAAATGTATGGATAAAGGTGAATACCCCATGCAGCTCCTTGAGCATCTCATGACTCTCACCACCGACATTGAGTCTTGTGATTGTGACAAGACACAAGATGGATTCAATTTGACTAAGCGATTTCTCGTGGACAAGTTGCTTCATGCCCTTGCTCCATATCATCACCAAATGGTGTGGCACATAAGACAACACCATGGATTCAAGGAAATCACCCTTGATGACATCATATCCACATTCAAATTATTCGAATAATCTAAGGCAAATGCCACAAAACATCTTGCCATGCACGGTACCCCAACATCAAAGATCAATCTTGCATTAAAGGCCAAGCATATGTGTGAAGAAGAGCAAAGTGAAGAAGAAGAAGAAGAAGAAGATGGTGATGGCATTGACTCTGATGAGAGCCCTTCATATGAAGACATTGCTCTCTTTGTCAAGAAGTTTAGCACGGGAAAATTTAAGGGAAGATTCCAGAAGAAGAAAGTGAGAAAGTGCTACAACTGTGAAGAAACCAACCACTTCTCAAACGATTGCCCTTATGAGAAGAGAGAAGATAAATCAAGGTTTCCCAATACCTTTCCCAAGAAGAAGTTTCCAAATCGTTTGAACTCCAAGCTCAAGAAGATAGATGGGAAAGCAATGGTTCCTCATGAAGAATCCGATCCGGATGATGTTAGTGGTGTTGCCGGAGTTGCTCAAGATTCTCGAAACACTTTGAGGCTAGTCAACAAGAGTGGTGATGTTGTCACCTACAACTATATGAAAGACTACAAGGGAAACGCTCACAAGTGCCTAATGGCAAAGGCCGTGGTAGAAGATGGAGAGGACCAAAACTCTCCTGACAAGGTCAAGGTAACCCCACGATCAGACCCTCCTCTCTTCAATCCTTCTACTCCTAGTGATGAGTATCTTGATGCGGAGGATAGTTATGATGATGATGATGATATAGATGATCCTATGCTTGCTAAACTAAATAAGTTCATGTGCTCCCTCAAAGGAAAGAAGCTCACTATGTTTCGTATGCTTATGAAAATGGTGAGTAAGCACACCATCACCATTAAGTAACTTGAAACCCTCGTCACCAAGGAAAAGGGAAAATATGAAATCCTTGAGCGGAAAGTCCATATGAGGAAGCACGAAATGATGAACTATGCATGAAAATTGGTGCTAACCTTGATGTTCATGCTAAAGAGCTTGCCTCCTTGAAAAAGGATAAGGATTCTTGCGAGGAGTTGATGAATGATAAAATTAAGCTTGGGGAGTCTCATGCTTCTCTCTCTAAGGATTGTGAGCTTCTATCCGTGTCCCTCAATACTAAGGAAGAAGATCTCACTCCTCTTACAAAGAGTTTTGAGACACTCAAGCTTACCTATCTTGAAACTCTAGCTAAGTCTTACTCTTCTCCTATTATCAATGTTGATGCTTGTACTACTAACTCTAGTGGTGACCTAGCATCTATTCTTGAGGAAAATCGCTTTCTCAAGGCTCAACTCGAGAAAGGACTCATGACATGTGCTCAAGGACAAAAGAATCTTAATGAGGTATTGAGCCAACACAATGAGGTGTTTTCCAAAGAGGGGCTCGGGTTTGACCCAAGCACAAGCAAGAAGAAGACATCCTCTCAAAAGTGCACCACTCCTCTAAAATAAACGTTTGTACGAGAAGGACACAAGAAGAGAGGTAAGGTTTTGAGTGGGAAGGACACTAGGGGCATGTCCACTCTCAACAAGCCAAAAGAGTTCATGCCTCCATCCTATGTACTCCGTAAAATCAAGGATGGAGAAGTTCATGCAAAATTTGTTGGTCCTCGGAATGCCTTCTGGTTCTATGCTATTTGGGTCCCTAAGACCCTTGTAACTAACTTGAGAGGTCCCATTGTAAAATGGGTGCCTCTAACCAAGTCATAATTGTGCGTAGGTTGCTTTCTCTGGTGGAGTAAAATGGGTGATCGATAGTGGATGCACAAATCATATGACCAGAGATAGCAAATTGCTCTACGATTTCATGGAAACTATTCAACCATTTATGAGCATTATGTTTGGTGGAGGATCAAAAGGACAGGTACTCGGTTTGGGCAAGGTGGCTATCACAAATGACATGTCTCTTGCAAATGTCATGCTTGTCCAATCCCTTAAATATCATTTGCTTTTCGTTTGCCAATTGGCTTCTGTTGGTTATGATACACTCTTTGGACTAAAGGATGTGAAAGTCTTTAAGAGAGATACTATCGAAGTGGCCTTTGTTGGAGAGTTGGATGGCAACCTTTACATGATTGATTTCTCGAAATAGAGCACATTCCATGCAACTTGTCTAATGGCCAAGGCCGACAAGGGGTGGTTATGGCATTGCCGGCTAGCCCATGTCGGCATGAGAAATCTTCAAGATCTCTTAAAGGGTAATCACATCTTTGGACTAACCAATGTATCTTTTTGAGAAAGGTCGTGTGTGTAGTGCATGCATAGATGCGAAGAAACATCAATCAAAGCACCCACCCAAGAATATCGTGTCTACTTCAAGGCCTTTGGAGCTCTGTCGGTGTCAAAACCGGCGGATCTCGGGTAGGGGGTCCCGAACTGTGCGTCTAGGCGGATGATAACAGGAGACAAGGCACACGATGTTTTTACCCAGGTTCGGGCCCTCTCGATGGAGGTAAAACCCTACTCCTGCTTGATTAATATTGATGATATGGGTAGTACAAGAGTAGATCTACCACGAGATCAGAGAGGCTAAACCCTAGAAGCTAGCCTATGGTATGATTGTTGTTTCCCCCTACAGACTAAAAACCCTCCGGTTTATATAGACACTGGAGAGGGCTAGGGTTACACAGAGTCGGTTACAATGGGAGGAGATCTACATATATTATTGCCAAGCTTGCCTTCCACGCCAAGGAAAGTCCCGTCCGGACACGGGACAAAGTCTTCAATCTTGTATCTTCATAGTCCGGGAGTCCGGCCAAAGGTCATAGTCCGGCCATCCGGACACCCCCTAATCCAGGACTCCCTCAGTAGCCCCTGAACCAGGCTTCAATGATGACAAGTCCGGCGCGCAAGTTGTCTTCGGCATTGCAAGGCAGGTTCCTCCTCCGAATACTTCATAGAAGATGTTGAACACAAGGATAGTGTCAGGCTCTGCAAAATAATTTCCACATACCACCGTAGAGACAATAATATTCGCACAAATCTAATCTGCTGACGTATTCCGTAGCGTGACATCATGCCACAGCCAAGACTTTATTCGAATCGTTTTACTGTCCCACCTCAGCACGCTTAGCGAGGCGGTTTCCTTGGCACGTCTTGTCAAAGCAGAGATCGTGTCCCCTTATTCCGGGATTGTCATTAATACGGGCGTGGGTAACCCAACCGTGCCATTGGTATGATTTCTTAATTGAAAGTGAGTCCCAAACGGTCACGGGGAGGGCTCTTGGTATTCAACCTCTTTATAAAGAGACCAAGGCTCGACTCCTTTCTTTCAATCCAATCAAATCCGCCTCTCGCCTCGAGTTCCAACACCCAAAGCTCCAGATTCAGGCGCTTCGGACCTTCGATGATGTCCGGCTCCGACCTCCAAGGCCGGTGGATGCCTTCCTCCATTACAGAAGAAGACGTGCGAAAGCTGAGAGATGCCAGGTATCTAACCGGCGAAATCTTGCATAGGCTGCCTACTCAAGGGCAGGCTATTCCCACTCCCCAACCCGGTGAGAGCGTGGTGTTCGCATCTCACTTCCTTCGGGGGCTAACCTTCCCGATTGATCCCTTCGTGAGGGGGCTCATGTTTTATTACGGGCTGGAATTTCACGACTTAGCTCCGGAGTCCATCCTCCAAATCTCATTGTTCATTGTCGTGTGTGAGGCCTTCCTCCATATTACTCCTCACTTCAGACTGTGGCTTAAGACCTTCAAGGTAGAACCGAACATAATTGAGGGACAGCATGCTGAGTGCGGAGGTGCTATTATAAGCAAGATTGTCGACGCTCCATGGCCCGAGGGCTCTTTTCAAGAGGAGTTCGACTTCTGGCAACGAGAGTGGTTTTACATCACAGCTCCCAGGGGCACCACATGGGTGGCGCCACCTGCTTTTCGCTCGGGTCCCCCACCACGGCTAGCGTCATGGGTTAATAAAGGGCTTAACTGGGGGGCGTCCAAGGACGTGCCCTTGCTGCAGGGCCGCATTCGAGATCTCCTAGAAAGAGATATCAATTTGGACGTAGTGGCGCAGGTTATGCTGATTCGCCGCATACTGCCCTACAAACGTCATCCCCTCCGTCTGTGGGAGTTTAATCCAGAAGGACCACGAGCTCTCCAACATTTTATGGGCATGATGCCCGTGGAGATGTACAAATTGTTCTTCGGATCACAAGCAATGTGTCCGAACTCATCCGAGGACACAGGTCTGAGCTGCCATCGCCCGTATACTCAAGTAAGTAGCCCTGTACCCGGACACGCTATCCGCACATTTATTGTAAAACTGCCCTTAAAAGAGCTATCCTTTAAACAGGAATAGATAGCGAAAGCAAATGTTATCAGGTGTCCGGCCCCCCTCCTGGAGACCACGCCGGATCCCGTTTTGACCAGGATGCTGGAGATTGCGCCTTTGGAAGAAGGCGAAGAGGGGAACCAAGAAGCTACCGCCTCTGCGAAGGAGGCTGTCAAGAAAGGAGGAATCGAGAGTTCCCCTAACCAGGGAAAGAAAAGGACTGCCTCTGAAGACCCGGAGGCGATAGCCTCAAAGCGGGGGAAGAAATCTTCGTCAGAGGGTCTGGCGCCAGAGGGTGCCCCGACCGCATTGCGTCCCCAAGGGGATCAGCTCTCCACCGAGCCGTAAGTAAAGAGAGGGGTTTTAAAATGAGTGACATCCCCGTTTTATTTCTGAGGAAGATAACCAAAATTCTACCTTGCAGTTCGGATCTCAACCCTTCTCAGTAGAGCTCATCTTCAGGGGATCTTCGTTCGGATATGATGAAGAGCGGAACGCCTCCCCCAGCTGTACCGTCTTGCGAGGCGGGCAACCCCGAGGTGTCATCTCATAGGGTTTCTCTGAATCCGGCCTTCGAAAAAGGTCTTTGGACGAGTCCGGCACCATCCGGTGCATGGTCGGAGGAGCTGAAGGATCTGCTCGGGCGAGCGTCTATCTCAGAAGAACACCATGTTGATGAACACGGCGATTAGAAGGATTTCATCTGTGGAAAGCGGATTGTCCGAGGCCACTAGGAGTTTACTGACAGGTTTTGAGGTACGCTAAATGATGTACCTTTTGACAGTTCCGCATATATAAAATGCGCCCTGTATAGATAGTAGCCCCTGAGACTCTGTGCGTTGTCAAAAATGACGGCGCGCAGAGGATCATAATCCCAGGTATAATATGTCGCCTTTCCTATGTAGGTGGCGAGGTGTTCGATGGCTAGCCGGACTGATGAATTTGCCGAGCTAAAGCGATAACTTGACGTGGACGATGCCGACATCGCGCTTGTCAATGAGCGGCTGGACGAGGAACAAGGTATGTAATGTCTCCGAAGACACCTGGTAAGAGGAGCTTGATGCTCGTACCTTATAACATGTGTGCTTAATGCAGATGGTGCCACTGCCATGGAGAACCTTCGGGCGGAACTTGCCCGAGCCAAGGAGCAAGCAAGAAAAAGCGATGCGGCTGCCTTTAAGGCGGCTGAAGAGCTAAAAGCCGAACAGGCTGCTCACTGTCAGAGGAAGAAGGAAATGGCCGAGATGGCTGTAAAATTGAAGAATGTTGCCTACCGTTGCAAGCTTCTTGAAAAAGAAGCTAGGGTGGCACAGAAGGACCTAGAAAAGGTCACTGCCGAGGCCAAGGACACTCGCTTTGCCATGAGAGCTATGAAGGAGGAGCTACGTCAGGCCGGAGATATCACGGCTTCCCTATATGCTGCGGATGAAGTTCGGGGATCCTAAGTATGCTCCATTGGACCAGAAGTGGAGTACGGCGAACACTTATCTAGATTTAGCGGCGAGTGTCGCGGACGCGACCGAACACTTCCGGGGTCTAAATGATCACAAATTGGAAGAACTTTTTTGGTCGCAGTTCCATAACCCAGAGCGCCCACTTTCGGTATCCGATCGTTTGGTCGCATGGGTGGAGCTGAACAGGTTATCCGGACTCGCCATGAAGCATGTCGTGAGTCATCTGTGGCCGAAACGGCCCGAGCCGAAGAGTTATTTTTAGCTTGGTGCAGCAGTTCCTTGGTGCGGTGTCGCATATTGATGCAATGAAGAAGTCAGCGTGCATAGAGGGTGCACAGATGGCTCTTGCCCGTGTCAAGACATACTGGGCGGAGATGAAGGCCAGTACTGTTGCATCCCAGGATTCGGACGAAAGCCGAGTACCTGCCGAGCACTATTTTGAGGAAGTTCTGCATGGCGCTCGTTTAATAGAGACGCAGTGCTTGAAGGATGTTATGTTCGAATAACATGTACTATTGTAAAACATTGTTTTGACGGAATATAAAAGCTTTTTATACTTGAGCTTTCAAGAATTAGAATACCTCCTGTGCGGCCGTTAATGTTATATGTATATAACCTGAAAGATGGCAGTCGTTCGCTTCAGCCCCCATGCATATAATGCGGGGGTGTTCGCAGAAGGTGCATTTTCACACTTGATCCAACGTCTTGGTCCTATAAAGGAGGTGATAGCACAGCGAACTAGGCAACCGGACTATAATGCTTTATCACTTTCACTTATCCATAGGAGTTTGACAGTGGGGCTACTGAATAGCCCCTAGGGGCACCGCGCTCGCCCGAATTCGGGGCACCTGTGTGCCTGACCGGGAAACGGCCCTTCGTTAATGCGGAGGAATCCTAAAGATTCTGGCAAGTCATCGAGTGGTTGACCAGTCTCTCGCTATATCATGACAGTCAGTTTTCGGCTTTCTCTACTAAGGTGCTCGCCTGGCCGAACCACGGCACAATCGCAGTAGTTCTCCTGGTGCTGCCCTAGCCGATAGAGAGGAACGTAAGGCAACAAAACACAGGAGCCGGGCAAACCCAACATTTAACCAAAGACATGATTCAGAGATGATGCATATAAGGCCAAACTCACGATGTCGAACACTCCCTAAGGTATTCGGTCTTTATGAAAACGGGCTAAACAAAAGCCCTTGGTAAGAAGCCCCTGGTGTCCAAGTACACGCAAAATTCTGGCATGGCCACATGCCAAGACACCAGCCTCCTCCTCGGTTATAGCAAAAACCGGGGGATGTTATCAACAAGAGACAGTAAAAAAGGTTTATGCAGGGTCTTAATCTAAAAAGAATCCTTGAAACGGGTCCCTACTGCACGTCTGCGCCTGTGTCTCCATTGTGCCGTATCCTGGACGGGTGTAGCACGGTGTTCGTCTGTAAAAGAGAGGAACTTAGTTGAAAACAATCATGCGAGAAATCTATGTTGAAATAAACAAAGTATAATACAGAAAATGGGTAGAATTGAGCTTTATTGTCTCTTGGTGTGAATGCGCGGAGCCCCTTGTACAGGGGTATGCGGCTATTAAGCCTTTGTATGTTTACGCCGGACTCGTCGAGCCATGTCCGGGGTCTTGAACGACCTGTTTAGGTGCTCTAACTAGTAAAGCTGGTTTAGTGTGCGGTTGTCAAGGCAGCCGCACCATCGTCCGCGCTCGAGGAACGCTCAATATTTCCCTTTAATGAGGTGATGCCTTGTGGACCGGGCATTTTGAGTGTAAGTGATGCATAATGCGGTATTGCGTTAAAGCGGGCGAAAGCTTCGCGTCCCAGTAGTGCTTGATAGCTACTTATGAATGGGGCGATGTGGAAGGTTAGCTTTTCGCTTCGGAAGTTATCGGGGGAGCCGAACATAACTTCTAACAAGAGGGAACCCGTACAATGGGTATCTGGGCCTGGCGTGACCCCTTGAAAGGAAGTGTTGCCATGGCGAATTATTGCTGGGTTTATCCCCATTTTGCGGATTGTGTCCTGATATAGCAGGTTTAGATCACTGCCGCCGTCCATTAGGACTTGTGTAAAGTGGAGTCCATCAATTATCGGATCTAAGAACAAGGCAGTCCAGCCTGCGTTCCAGAAACCTCTAGAGTAACCCTGATGATCGAAGGTGATTGGTTGTAACAACCAGTGGCGGGACTCCTCTGGGACAGGCCGTATGGCGTGTATTTCCATAGGTGCCACTCTGTTTTTCCCTTTTGTCACATGAAGTGAATTTACTGTTTTGACTTCCTGCGGGAACTTCTTTTGTTCTCCGGTGCTCTGCTTATGGGGTTCGTCGTCATCCTCGCTTGGTATGTCGAGCCCCTTGTCTTCGGCTTTTAGTTTGCCGGATTGCTTGAAGACCCAACAATCTCTGTGGGTGTGGTTTGCAGGCCTCCCGGGAGTACTGTGGATTTGGCATATTTTTGTCCAAGATTTTGTTGAGGTTAGATAGCTCGTCCCTATTATCTTTGGGGGCAGCTTTTTCGGATTCTCCCGAGAGCTTTTGAATCCGGCGTTGACTGCCATGCTCTTCGGGCTGTTATCCTTGATCCGGCGCTGTTCCTTGCTACGGCGCGGTTTCCCATTTCCATCTCTGACTTTGGATGTACTTGGGTCGCTGGTGCTGCTTCTTGCCAACCAGCTATCCTCTCCTGCGCAAAAGCAGGTCATGAGGCTTGTCAATGTGGCCATTGTTCTTGGCTTTTCTTGGCCGAGGTGTCTCGCGAGCCATTCGTCTCGAACACTATGTTTGAAAGCTGCTAGGGCTTCGGCGTCTGGACAGTCGACTATCTGATTCTTTTTAGTAAGAAATCTGTTCCAGAGTTTCTGGGCTGACTCTCCGGGTTGTTGAGTTATATGACTTAGATCGTCTGCATCCAGAGGTCGGACATAGGTCCCTTGAAAATTTGCCTGAAAAGCATCCTCGAGCTCTTCCTAACTTCCTATGGTGTTTTCGGGAAGGCTTTCAAGCCAATGCCGGGCTGGCCCTTTGAGCTTGAGCGGTAAGTATTTTATGGCGTGGAGGTCATCTCCTCTAGCCATGTGTATGTGGAGGATATAATCCTCAATCCAGACTCCAGGGTCTATTGTTCTGTTGTATGCCTCTATGTTTACGGGCTTGAAGCCCGCTGGAAATTCATGGTCCAACACCTCATCGGTGAAACATAGGGGATGTGCAGCGCCCCTGTATTTGGGTGTGCCGCGATGTTCGGATATTTGTTGCGTTGCATTGCTTACTAGAGCTTGCTTTCTTGGCCCGTAGATAGATCTGGTTGGGCCGTATTTTTGATGCGAATCCTTGTGCGGATTGCGTGATGGATTGAGTGCGGCGCCCTTTGCCGCTCGATGTCGGTCATGGGGTCATCTATCCGACCTAGTGGCTTCCTTTTTTTGATTGTGGGGGCTGTAAGGCCTCCTCGTCAAATTCCGGTAGTAATTTTCGCTTCGAATAGCTCTTTGTGTGGTGACTGTCGCCGTACTTGTGTGCGGTGTTGAGTACTTTGCCCCATCTGATTCTGAGTGCATCTTCCACTGTTTTCAGCTTCCGCTTCTGCTTTTTCAGGCTACACGCAGTGGCGACGAGCCTTTGGTGGAGGTTCTTCTGCTCCAGCAATTTGTTCGGTGTGAGGTCGTCCGGACTATTATCTTCGTCGGGGAGGGGTTGTTCGGTTTGTTTATCCAAGTTTTCCTGTTCGAACGGTTGCTCGACGGCATGTCCGTCGTCCGCCGGTTCGCCATGCTCTATGGCTGGGTCTCTGTCGAGGTGGGGTTTGGCGCGGTGCTTACGCCACCGCTTTGATTGCTTTTCGAGGGAGCGATCCCTTGTTGCGCCCTTTTGATCCTCGTCGTCATTTCTTTTAGGTGTGTCCACCATGCATACATCGTGGGATGAGGTGGTTGTCCAGTTCCCTATAGGCGCTGGTTCTTGTTCGTCTCCTTCATCGGTGTCCATACCTTCGATGTCTTCGGAGTTGAAGTCGAGCATGTCGGTTAAATCATCGACGGTGGCTATGAAGTGGGCGGTGGGTGGGTTTCAAATTTCTTCATCGTCCGCATCCCAACCGTGCTGACCATAGTCCGGCCAGGGCTCTCCTGATAAAGAGAGAGACTTTAGTGAAATCAGGATGTCGCCGAACGGCGAGTGCTGAAAGATGTCCGCGGCGGTGAACTCCATGGCCGGAGCCAATCGAGTTCGATTGGAAGGGGTACGGAAGATCTGGAGTCTGAAGAGGAGTCCGGCACCTTGGAGTCACGAGCTTCGCAAAGGACAAGGCTGGTATTCGGCTCGATCGCCGTAGAGCTTGCAACCCCCGAGGCGGTGTCCAACCATCCCTCCTCGATTGGTGCAGTCGGCTCCGAGCTAAGGGTCAGAGCGGACACCTGAGCGGCCTTCTGGACACTGTCCAATGGCAAAGCTAGATCATGCCCCTCATGATAGTGCGGCGCGCTCAGCTGTGGCTCGAATCTGTCGAGGATCAAGTCTCCGTGGATGTCAGCCGTGTAGTTCAAACTTCTGAATCTGCCCTGATGGCCAGGGGTGTAGCTTTCAATCTGCTCCAGATGTCCAAGTGAATTGGTCCGCAGTGCAAAGCCGCCGAATACGAAGATCTGTCCGGGGAGAAAAGTCTCACCCTAGACCATGTCGTTGTTGATGATCGAAGAAGCCATCGGGCCTAAAGGTGACGACACAAAGGAACTCTCAATGAAAGCACCAATGTCGGTGTCAAAACCGGCGGATCTCGGGTAGGGGGTCCCGAACTGTGCGTCTAGGCGGATGGTAACAGGAGACAAGGGAGACGATGTTTTTACCCAGGTTCGGGCCCTCTCGATGGAGGTAAAACCCTGCTCCTGCTTGATTAATATTGATGATATGGGTAGTACAAGAGTAGATCTACCACGAGATCAGAGAGGCTAAACCCTAGAAGCTAGCCTATGGTATGATTGTTGTTTCCCCCTATGGACTAAAAACCCTCCGGTTTATATAGACACCGGAGAGGGCTAGGGTTACACAGAGTCGGTTACAATGGGAGGAGATCTACATATCGTATTGCCAAGCTTGCCTTCCACGCCAAGGAAAGTCCCATCCGTACACGGGACGAAGTCTTCAATCTTGTATCTTCATAGTCCGGGAGTCCGGCCAAAGGTCATAGTCCGGCCATCCGGACACCCCCTAATCCAGGACTCCCTCAAGCTCCTTCATGTGGATCTTTTTGTGCCTCCTTCATGGGATAGTCTGGGTGGGAAAAAGTATGGACTTGTCTTTGTTGATGATTACTCAAGATATAGATGGGTGTTTTTCCTCAAGTACAAGGATGATACGAAGATCACCTTCATTGATTTTTCCAAACAAGCACAACGCAAGTTTGACAAAGAAATCTTGGCAATAAGAAGTGATAATGGCTCCGAGTTCAAGAACTACACCTTGGAAGGATTTCTTAGTGATGAAGGGATTGAGCATGAATATTCCGCACCATACAGGCCTCAATAAAATGGTGTTGCAGAAAGGAAGAACCGTACACTTGTGGAGATGGAAAGGTCCATGTTGGATGAATACAAGTCACCACATAGTTTTTGGGCCGAGGCTGTCAATACCGCATGCCATGCATCAAACCGGCTCTTTCTCCACAAAATATTGGAAAAGACTCCATATGAGATCCTAACCGAGAACAATCCAAATGTCAAGTATTTTCGTGTTTTTGGGTGAAAATGTTTCATCCTCAACATAAGAGAACGGTTAGGAAAATTTCAATCCAAAACAACTGAGGGCATATTTGTTGGTTACGGATCAAACTCTCAAGCCTATAGAGTATACAACAAATCCAATGGATGTGTTGTAGAAACTTGTGACATGGTGTTTGATGAATTTAATGGCTCCCATGGGGAGCAAGTTGATCTAAGTGATGTAGGTGAAGAAGATTTGTCTCAAGATATTTTGTCCATGGGTGTTGGTGTTCTTATTCCCATGGAACAAGAACATGATGATGATGAAGAAGAAGATGGAAGTTTCACACATCATCAAACCACTTCAACACTAATACCATCACAAGCTCCTATTGTTCAACCAATGCCCATAGTTCAAGAACAAGAAGGTGATCAAGTCCCTCATCATGATCATCTCCATGAGCAAGATCATCACCTAGTGCAAGAATAAGAAAGTGAAATCACTGATGATGAACCTCAACAAATGCAATATGAAGAAGAAGATCTTCCACCACACATTAATGATCCATATGTTGAGGATGTGGATGATGGAAATGAAGTTAAACCTCATGAAACCCTAACCTCCATCATGCCTGTGGCCGGTCGTGTTGATGTTGATAAAATTCTCACCGGCATATCGGAAGGTAGAGTCACTCGTAAACAATTGACAAACTTTTGTGCTCACTTCTTGCTTGTGTCTAGTGTTGAGCCCCTCAAGGTACAAGAAGCATCGATGGACAATGATTGTCTCATTGCTATGCAAGAAGAGTTGAACAGATTTGAATGCAACCAAGTGTGGTCATTAGTCAAGAGGCCAACTACAGAACACAATGTCATTGGAACAAAATGGATTTTCAAGAACAAGCAAGATGAGAATGGTGTAATCATCTGCAACAAGGCAAGGTTAGTGGCACAAGGGTACTCACAAGTTGAAGGTTAGGACTTTGATGAGACCTTTGCTCCCGTTGCCCGTCTTGAATCTATTCGCATCTTACTTGCTTATGCTGCTTTCAATGGTTTTACATTACATCAAATGGATGTGCAAAGTGCTTTCCTTAACGGTCCTCTACAAGAAGGAGTATATGTATCACAACCACCTGGTTTCGTTGATCCCGATCACAAAGACTATGTGTATAAACTTTATAAGGCTTTGTATGGCCTCAAACAAGCACCTCGTGCTTGGTATGATCATCTTAAGAAGTTTTTACTTGATGATGGTTTTGTGAGAGGGTGATCGATCCCACTCTTTTTACTAAGAGGGACAAGGGTGATTTGATCTTATGCCAAATCTATGTAGATGATATCATTTTTGGTTCTCCTAACATTCATTTGTGCAAGAAGTTTGTGGCTTCCATGACCAATAACTTTGAGATGTCACTCAATGTGGATTTGAAGTTATTTCTCAGATTCCAAATTCAACAATTTCAAGAAGGAATATTCTTGTCTCAAGCAAAGTACCTCAAGGATATTCTAGAGAAGTTTGGCGTGTATGATGCTAGTCCATGTAAGACTCTCATGCCAACCAATATTGTACTCATTGAAGACACAAAAGGTATCCCTTTAGACCCATCTACTTACCGCTCTATGATTGGTTCATTGCTTTATCTTTGTGCATCTAGACCGGACATCATGTTCAGTGTATGCATGCGTGCTAGATTCCAAGATTCCCCTAGGGAAAGTCATCATAAGCAGGTTAAGCATATTCTTAGATACCTTGTTCACACCCCAAAGTTGGGTCTATGGTACCCCAAGGATGCTAAGTTTGATCTCATTGGATACACGGATGCGGATTGGGTTGGAGACAAAGTGGATCGTAAGTCCACCTCTGGTGCATGTCAATTTCTTGGACGCTCCTTCGTAAGTTGGTCCTCAAAGAAACAAAATTGTGTTGCCCTCTCCACTGCCGAAGCCGAATACATTGCAACCGCCAGTTGTGCAACTCAATTACTATGGATGAGTCAAACTTTGAAAGATTACGGTATCACCTATAGACATGTGCCGCTTCTATGTGATAATGGAAGTGCCATCAATATTGCTGAGAATCCCAAAGATCATACCCGCACCAAGCACATTGATATTATGTATCATTTCTTGAGAGATCATGTGGAAAAGGGTGACATTGATATAGCACATGTTGGCACAGATATGCAACTTGCAGACATTTTCACCAAGCCATTGGATGAAGCAAGGTTTTGTCAACTTAGGCGTGAACTTGGTATCTTGGATCTTGACAACATTATGTGAAATCTAGTACCCATCCATGCATTCACTTCATGTCTTGTGTAGATGTAGTCATATGTTTAGGGGGGAGACACTCAACTCATGAGTACTCTCACCCTATATAATGCATAAATAAAACAAACACTCTCAAAGTTACCATGTTCTTCAAACTATGGTACTTTAAATGATGGAGTAGTGCTATTGAGCCCAAGGACACTATCTCCACGGCATCACGACACTTATACTCGCACATGGTGGCCTATTGGCCATCGACTCCCCTCAAAAGAGAGGATGTCCAATCATGTTTTGGGTTCTTATCATGTGTGTGTAGTTGCTTACCATGTGGTATCTTACATGTCTGATTGCCCATAGTATTTTGTCTTATACACATTCTTGTATTTTGGTTCCTCTAGATATTTTGTGTGCTATTTGCCAAAACTTTTGCCACTGGTCGTCCGACGCTTCTCGGACGTCCGATGACTCACAGCTTCTGGCCATCCAACTGATAACCCACAAGTATAGGGATCGCAACAGTTTTCAAGGGTAGAGTATTCAACCCAAATTTATTGATTCAACACAAGGGGAGCCAAAGAATATTCTCAAGTATTAGCAGTTGAGTTTTCAATTCAACCACACATGGATAACTTAATATCTGCAGCAAACTATTTAGTAGAAAAGTAGTATGGAAGTAACGGTAACAGTGGCAGCGGTAAAGTAACTAAGAAAAGATCAATATGTGGAAAGCTCGTAAGCATTGGATCAGTGATGGATAATTATGTCGGATGTGGTTCCTCATGTAATAGTTATAACATAGGGTGACATAGAACTAGCTCCAGTTCATCAATGTAATGTAGGCATGTATTCCGAATATAGTCATATGTGCTTATGGAAAAGAACTTGCATGCCATCTTTTGTCCTACCCTCCTGTGGCAGCGGGGTCCTATTGGAAACTAATGGATATTAATGCCTCCTTTTAATAGAGTACCGGACCAAAGCATTAACACTTAGTGAATACATGAACTCCTCAAACTACGGTCATCACCGGTAAGTATCCCGATTATTGTCACTTCGGGATAGTATCCTGATTATTGTCACTTCGGGGTTAATGGATCATAACACATAATAGGTTACTATAGACTTGCAAGATAGGATCAAGAACTCACATATATTCATGAAAACATAATAGGTTCAGATCTGAAATCATGGCACTCGAGCCCTAGTGACAAGCATTAAGCATAGCAAAGTCATAGCAACATCAATCTCAGAACATAGTGGATACTAGGGATCAAACCCTAACAAAAATAACTCGATTACATGGTAAATCTCATCCAACCCATCACCGTCCAGCAAGCCTACAATGGAATTACTCATGCACGGCGGTGAGCATCATGAAATTGGTGATGGAGGATGGTTGATGATGATGATGATGATGGATTCCCCTCTCCGGAGCCCCGAACGGACTCCAGATCAACCCTCCCGAGAGAGTTTATGGCTTGGCGGCGGCTCCGTATTGTAAAACGGGATGAATCCTTTTCTCTGGGTTTTTTCTCCCCGAACATGAATATATGGAGTTGGAGTTGAGGTCAATGGAGCTCCAGGGGGCCCACGAGGCAGGGGCGCACCCTAGGGGGGCACGCCCCACCCTCGTGGACAGGGTGTGGGCCCCCTGGCCTTGATTCTTTCGCAAGTATTTTTATTAATTCCAAAAATAACTTCCGTGGAGTTTCAGGTCATTCCGAGAACTTCTATTTCTGCACAAAAATAACACCATGGCAGTTCTGCTGAAAACAACGTCAGTTCGGGTTAGTTTCATTCAAATCATGCAGGTTAGAGTACAAAACAAGGGCAAAAGTGTTTGGAAAAGTAGATACGATGGAGATGTATCAACTCCCCCAAGCTTAAACCTTTGCTTGTCCTCAAGCAATTCAGTTGATAAACTGAAAGTGATAAAGAAAAACTTTTATAAACTCTGTTTGCTCTTGTTGTTGCAAATATGTAAAGCTAGCATTCAAGTTTTTAGCAAAGATTATGAACTAACCATATTCACAATAACACTTAGGTCTCATGTTTACTCATATCAATGGCATAATCAACTAGACAACAATAATAATAAAACTCGGATGACAACACTTTCTCAAAACTACCATAATATGATATAACAAGATGGTATCTCGCTAGCCCTTTCTAAGACCACAAAACGTAAATGCAGAGCACCTTTAAAGATCAAGGACTGGCTAAACATTGTAATTCATGGTAAAAGAGATCCAGTCATAGTCATATCCAATATAAACTAATAGTAATGCTTGCAAATGATAGAGGTGTTCTCCAACTGGTGCCTTTTAATAAGGTGATGATGACTTAACATAAAAGTAAATAGATAGGCCCTTCGCAGAGGGAAGCAGAGATTTTTATAGGTGCCAGAGCTCGATTTTGAAATAGAGATAAATAATATTTTGGGCGGTATACTTTCATTGTCAACATAACAACCAAGAGATCTCGATATCTTTCATGCTACACACATTATAGGCGGTTTCCAAACAGAATGGTAAAGTTTATACTCCCCCTCCGCCAACAATCATCAATCCATGGCTTGCCCGAAACAACGGGTGCCTCCAACTAACAACAATCCTGGGGGAGTTTTGTTTGCAATTATTTTGATTTGATTTGAGCATGGACTGGGTATCCCGGTGACCAGCCATTTTCTCGTGAGTGAGGAGCGGAGTCCACTCCACTTGAGAATAACCTACCTAACATGGAAGATACAAACAACACTAGTTGATACATGAGTTGTTCGAGCATACAAAACAAAATTTCATTTGAAGGTTTTGGAGTTTGGCACATACAAATTTACTTGGAACGGCAGGTAGATACCGCATGTAGGAAGGTATGGTGGACTCATATGGAATAACTTTGGGGTTTAAGGATTTTTGGATGCACAAGCAATATTCCTGCTTAGTACAAGTGAAGGCTAGAAAAAGACTGGGAAGCGACCAACTAGAGAGCGACAACAGTCATGAACATGCATTAAAATTAATAGACACTAAGTGCAAGCATGAGTAGGATATAATCCACCGTGAACATAAATATCATGGAGGCTATGTTGATTTTGTTTCAACTACATGTGTGAACATGTGCCAAGTCAAATCACTCGAATCGTTCAAAGGAGGATACCACCCTATCATACCACATCACAACCATTTTAATAGCATGTTGGCACGGAAGGTAAACCATTATAAACTCCTAGCTAATTAAGCATGACATAAGCAACTATAATCTCTAAATGTCATTGCAAACATGTTTATTCATAATAGGCTGAATCAAGAACGATGAACTAATCATATTTACAAAAACAAGATAGGTCAACTTCATACGATCTTCTCTCATCTCAATTAGTCCATCATATATCGCCATTATTGCCTTTGACTTGCATGACCGAATGGTGTAGATAATAATAATAGTGCACGTGCATTGGACTAAGCTGGAATCTGTGAGCATTCAGTTCAAAGGAGAAGACAAGGTAGCATGGGCTCTTGGTTAAATCGATCAATAATGCATAAAAGAGCCACTTTAACATTTTCATCATGGTCTTCTCCTTTCGACCCCCAAAGAAAATAAATAGAAATAAAACAATTTACACGGGAAAGCTCCCAACAAGAAAAAGAAGAATGAGAAATCTTTTTGGGTTTTCTTTTAAATACTACTACTACAGACATGGAAAGTAAACTAGCTAAAAGCTATAACTATCTTTTTTAGTTTTTTCTTAAGGTTACTCAAACACATAATAAGAAGACTTACAAAATAAAATAAACTAGCATGGATCTTACAATGAAAAAGTATGAGCACCGACAACTGGAATGAGTGTGTGAACATGAATGTAATGTCGATGAGGAATACGTACTCCCCCAAGCTTAGGCTTTTGGCCTAAGTTGGTCTATGCCCATGGATCAAAGTTGTAACTGGGGAGTGTCATCTGATTGCCACTGGTTGGCGATCTCCTCCGGATCCACTGGTGAAAGGATTGTCGATAAGGGTCAAGTGGTGGTTCCGGCTCGAGCTCTCGAGTTGGTGTCGGGCTCCGGTATGCATAAACGGCCTCCGGCAAAATGAGGTATGTGCCTGCAGATAAGTCAAACAAAGAGGGTGAAGGCAAGATAATAGTCTCACAGTGAGTTTTATTAAATCTCAAATTATACTTAAGCATCTTCTCATCATTTTTAACAATAAACTCATGTACTACCATACTCTTATAATCTAGAAAAGTAGGGGGGCGCAGTTTTTCCTCTTTCTCATAATGCCTAATAGGTATCCTAAGGTGTTTAGCAAGGCATGAAGCATAGATACCTCCAAAGATGGGGCCCTTTGTACGGTTCAAACTTAATCATTTAGCAACAATAGCGCCTAAACTAGCAGTGTTATCACAAAATAAAGCATGGCATAAAATAACAATATCAGGAACACTAAGGTTTCCACAGTTCCCGCAACCAATTAAGCATCTACTAGCAAATATTGCAAAGTAACATAGAACAGGAAAGTGTATGCTAGTAATTCTTGCATCGGAAACCTTCCTCGTTTCCCCTACAGTAATCATATCAATAAATCCATCAACATCTCTACGATGTGATTCCTCTATGCTGCCCTCGAAGGGTATCTTGCATACCGCACAAAAATCACATAGTGGCATCTCCCTAACCTCATCATATAAATGAAACTCCATTGAAGGTGGTGATTTCTTAGAATGAAAGTAAAAAATTTGCACGAAAGTATTAGTGAGTAGGAGATACTGATCGAGCTGGTCGTGGAGGAAGCCGGTGAGGCTTGCATTCTTAGCCAAATGATAAAAGTCATCATGAATCCCGGCTGCTTTCAAGAACTCATCACAAGGCCATTCACACGGCCGAACCTCCCTGTGCGAGGGAGATTAAATTTGGGCTTTTTGTTCTCTTCACTCTGCTTATCCTTCGAGCTTCGGCTCGAGGAGCCCCTCAAAAATCTCTTCATCATTTTCTGAAAATTTCTGAAATTTTTAGTAACTCAAAATAAAAGTGAACCAAACTCAACAAAATTGATAGCAACTACTCCCACAAGTGCCTAGAGACTATATCATGCATTAGAACTACTTGGGACCAAATAAATTTGACATGCAAGCTCAAGAACAGGTTCACCTAGGCAGTAAAAATTTGCAATGAATAAAGCACTAGAACAAAAACTAATTGGATCATTGGAGGAGTCACATACCAAAGAACAATCCCCCAAAAGCAGTTTTGTGAGTGGAGCTTTGAGCAAGGAGATCGAAAATGGCAGCAAGATGAGCTAGAACTCGTGCTTGAGCTGGTTGGTGATTTTTTTGGGAGGAAGAATGAGTGTGTGGGTGCAGGAGTGAGTAGAGGGGGGCCACCAGGGGCCCATGAGGCAAGGGGCGCCCCAGGGCGGTGGGCGTGCCTTGGACCCTCGTGGCCAGGTACTGGCTCCCCTAGTGTGTTCTCAGTGCCAAATATTCTTAAATATTCTAGAAAACATCATATTTCATTTTCGGGACATTTGGAGAACTTTTATTTCCGGGGTATTTTTTTATTGCAAGGATAATTCAGAAAACAGACAGAAAATACTATTTTTACTTTATTAAATCTAAATAATAGAGAGTAAAAGGAGGGTACAAAGAGTTGTGCCTTCTAACTTCATCCATCTCATGCTCATCGAAAGGAATCCACTAACAAGGTTGATCAAGTCTTCTTAACAAACTCATTCTGAATTGCATGAAACCGGAGAATTTTCGAATAGCACTAGGTTACCTCAACGAGGATATGTACATCACCAATAATAAGAATATCATATTTCTTCTTGACAGTAGGAAGAGGAAATTCAAACCCTCCAATAATAATCGATGGAATTTTTCCAATAGAATTTATATTGTGAACTTGAGGTTGTTTCCTCGGAATGTGTACCGTATGCTCATTATCATTAACATGAAAAGTGACATTGCCTTTGTTGCAATCAATAACAGCCCCTACAGTATTCAAAAAGGGTCTACCAAGGATAATCGACATACTATCATCCTCGGGAATATCAAGAATAACAAAGTCCATTAAGATAGTAACGTTTGCAACCACAACAGGCACATCCTCACAAATACCGACAGGTATAACAGTTGATTTATCGGCCAGATATTGCAGTAGGTGTCAACTTATTCAATTCAAGTCTACAATATAAAGAGAGAGGCATAAAACTAACACCGGCTCCAAGATCACATAAAGCAGTTTTAACATAGTTTCTTTTAATGGAGCATGGTATAGTTGGTACTCCTGGATCTCCTAGTTTCTTTGGTATTCCACCCTTAAATTTATAATGAGCAAGCATGGTGGAAATTTTAGCTTCTGGTATCTTTCTTTTATTAGTAGCAATATCTTTCATGTACTTAGCATAAGGATTCATTTTAAGCATATCCGTCAAATGCATACGCAAAAAGATAGGTCTAATCATTTCAGCAAAGCGCTCAAAATCCTCATCATCCTTTTTCTTGGATGGTTCGGGAGGAAAAGGCATGGGTTTCTGAACCCATGGTTCTCTTTCTCTACCATGCTTCCTAGCAACGAAATCTCTCTTATCATAACGTTGATTCTTTGATTGTGGTTATGTCAGGACCCCGACTCAATGCCACATCGATCTAGCATGTAACACCTCATATCACTTTGCGGCCTCACGCATGGTATCCCCACGGGTGTCGCCTTACCTTTGCCCGGGACCGTTTGCGCCTTTTGGCACACGTATATGACAGTGTCGCTAGCATCCATATGATAAGGAGCCCGGGCTGACATGGCTAGTCGTAAACCCAAAGTGGCACTAACTTACAGGGACAGGCATCCATGACCCAGCATCGAACGTGTCGGTCATCAGCGAGTGAATCCAGGCTGTAGCACTGGGCTAACAGGACTCCGGTGAACCGGGCTGTAGCGGGCTAACAGGACTCCGGTATTCATCGCGTGACATTTCCCCGAAGGGACAGACACAGGAACGAAGAAGGACACATGCCGACCAGCCTAAGTGTTCCGGAGCAGTAGCAAGCTACCAGGGCTCAGTGGAAGCACTAGGAGACATTTCCCGGTAAGAGAGACTACTAAGGATAAACAACTAGATAGTCAGATCCCACACATAGCAATACACATTACACGTACGCATAACATGCAAGTATGTGTTGTACAACATGGCATCACAGCATACCTCAACAACTCATATAGATAAAGGCTCAGAAGAGCCATCATAGCATTTTTACAAACAGGGGTCACATGACCCAACATTCAGAGCAATCAAGCAACAAATGGAAGCATTACATGTCTGAGTACAGACATCTATAAATGAAAAAGGCTGAAAGCCTGACTATCTACAACGTCCGATCAAGATCGTAGCCGAGGTACAAGCTACTCGTCGAAGTCCACGAGAACACTATTAAGACCGAAGTCTCCGCTGCAAAAACATAAATAAAGCAACATGAGTACAAAGGTACTCAGCAAGACTTACATCAGATCCTATCATACATGCATTTGTATCAAGGGGGTAATGTGGGGTTTAGTTGCAGCAAGCCAGCTTTGACTCTGTGGCTATCCTGTTCTACGACTACCAGAAACTCTTGAGGTGATATGGCGCACACGAGTCCACTAATCACCACACAATACACTACTATGGATTCATCCCCGTCTCCCTACGAGAAGGCCATCCATAGCACTCACACTTGTCTTGAGCATTTTATAGTATCCACTTCAAATTGTCTATGTACCATGTAAGCATCCAAGAAGTCCATAACCGCGGACCCGGCTATTCGAATAGATCATGTTAACCCTGCAGGGGTGTACTTCTTTTCACACGCTCTCGCCACTTACCGCCATGTACACGTTATGTATCTCGGCAACCTTCAAGCGGAAGCCTGGCGAGGGTGTCGGCCACGACCTGACTAACCACACAAGACTCTAGCCCAGGTTTATCGCCTATTCGGGTTCCATCCGCAAGGAGATCCAGCCGGGGTGTCGCTCACGGCCCCAAACGATGTGTGTAGGGTTGCCGAGCCCACCATCCGGATGCCACTCAATACACCAGGCCACGTGTGCCTAGTCTATCCCAAGCCCACCCTGCCGGGTGCCACTTGGTAGAAAAATAGCACTACCTACAAACACCAGAAACTAGTTGCGACTCCTGGACAGAGATCAAGTCGGTTAATAAGTCGAGAGGGCTTGGAGCGCCCGGAGCCCAATGTGTGGTAGTATCAAGTCATTGGACAACATACATAGAACTCGGTGCTTAAGGACGGTTCTAGTGAGACAACCCACCATGTACTCCTACATGGCCTCTCACCACTACCTTTACCAAATCGTGTTCACACACTTCACTCTTAGCATCAGAACATATCGTAACACTCTAATTCATTCCCAATGAACCAGACCTGACACAACTCTAAGCAATAGCAGGCATAGCATGGTAGGAACACAACATGGCTCAATCAACTCCTACACATGCTAGTGGGTTTCAACTGTTTACTGTGGCAATGACAGGTCATGCAGAGGAATGGGTTCAACTACCGCAGCACAAAGTAGCAGATGAATCGTTGTTGTCCTAATGCAATAACTGAGAGTAGGAGCGAGAGAGTAGGATTGTATCGGAATGAACAAGGGGTGTTTGCTTTCTTGGTAAATCAACATAGGAGGCACTGCTTCATAGACAGGTACTCTGGAACATCTCCGGAGCAGGACCTATCGAGAAGGAACAGTGCCGGCAATCAATACACAATCATATGCAACAATATGATGCATGAACATGGCATGAAGATGTGATGTTGTGTGAGCTAATGCAACTAGTAATCATTTGGTTTGAAAACCATTTGAACCCAAAAGCTCAAATGCAACTCTAAAATAGTCTCTTAATATGCCATAATGTGTTTTCTCATATTCAGCATGTATAAGTTGGTTTGTCATGCATGAAACTAGTACAGATGGATAGAATACATTTTTCAGATAATTTTTCATATATAAATTATTTTAATCTGAGCTACGGTTGAATTGATATGAATTTTTGAAGTTTAAATCAATTTTTGGAATTTCCTGAATTATTTTAATTCCAGAAAATATATATTGCGCCAGCATGACGTCAGCACGACGTCAGCAGTCAACTGCGGCTGACTGGGGTCAAACCTGACGTGTGGGGTCCACATGTCAGTGATAGGGGGTTAAACATGGTTAGTTTAATCCTAATTAAAAAGGTTAGTGGCGCTGGGGCCCACTGTCAGTGTCATGGTTAAATAACAGAGGTTAATTAAATTTAAACTAATCCTAAACTAGAATTAGCAGGGACGGGCCCCACTTGTCATTGAGCCAGGGGAGGTCAAACCCCCTGGTCAACTAGGGCTAACACGCCGGCGTTTAGCCGCCGGCGGCAGCAAACGCGGCGGAGGGCGCGGGATTGCCACTCCGGCGCCTAATCGAGCAGCGGAGGGCACGCGTGGGAAGCTGGGGCTCGCGCGCATCCACTGGTGCCCTCCGTTTCATCGGAGACGGCCTAAATCGACGGCGGCGACCACTTGGGCGGCGGCCGGAGTTCGGGCGCGAGCGGGATCGGGCTGCGGGGCACGGGGAGGCCACCTGAGGGGCTCGGTGGCACCCTCGTGGCACCGGGAGCACGATGGGGTGCTCGGTTTGGGCGGAGGCGGGCCGAGACGACGACGGCGGCATGGACGGCGGCGGGAAGCTTCGGCCGAGGTGGGGAAAGGGCTACGGCGTGCGGGTGACCAAGCGGGGAGGGGGAAACGGTGGCGGAGCTCACCGCGGTTGCAGCGGGCGTCGAAACGGGCTCGGGGACGTCCTGCGTGCGGCGAATCGACGACGGTGGTGGTCGGAGCCCGAGGTGGAAGACAACGGCGATGGCGGCTCCACAGGGCGTCCGGCGTCTTGTGGCTTGACGGAGGAGACGAGGAAGTCGTGGCGGAGCTTCTGCGCGTGTCGGATAGGCGAGGGGAGGCCGGTGGCCGCGGCAACGGCGGGCGGCGGTGATGGCGCTCGGGTGTGCGAGGGAGAGAGCAGGGGGAGAGAAAGAGGGCGAGGGAGAGTGCGAGAGAGGTCGGGGTGGCTGTGTGGCGTCTCCGGGGCATCCAGACGAGGAGGGGAGAGGGCAGGCAGGCAGGGAGGCTGGTGGCGTGGCGCGCCGGAGTGCGCGCGCGTTGGGCACGCGCCCACCCCCTGTCGAGGACGAGGACGACAGAGGAGGGGGCCAGTGGGCTGGGCCGGCGCTGGCTGCTGGGCCGGCCAGGCCGCACAGGAGCTGGGCCGCAGGTAAGTTTCTCCTTTTTATTTCTTTTCTAATTTTTCTGACATATGTTTTGATTTAATTAAAATACTAAATCATTTTATCACCTTATGCCAATTTTTGCAGGAGCTAACTATATTATTCCAGAGCTCCTTAATAAATGGCATAGTTTTTGGACCATATTTTATATATATATAACAATATATATCCAAGGCAAATAATTATCGGATTAATCCAAATGGCCAAAATTAAATATCCATGAGCTCCTAAAATATTTGTTAGAATTTTACCTCTGACCAATATTTTCAGAGAGCAACATGAACATTTCCTTGGACCTTTTTGGAACAATTTTTATTTGGGTCATTTCAGAGATGATTCCGAGGGTTTCACAAATCCTCATTTCAAAATTAAATGGAATTTAAACATGATGCACAAATGACTAGCTAGTCTAGGTCATACCAGACTAGGGATGTGACAACTCGCCCCCACTTGAAAGAATCTCGTCCCGAGATTTAGGGGTCGACGGAAAGAAAGTGGGGTACTCCAGTCGAAGACGATCTTCTCGCTCCCAAGTAGCTTCTCTCTCGGAATGATGAGACCACTGAACTTTGAGAAACTTGATGTTCTGACGTCGGGTAACACGCTCTGCTTGATCAAGAATGCAAACCGGGTACTCTCGGTAGGTGAGGTTATCTTGGAGATCAAGCGTTTCGTGGTCCACTCCGCGGATAGGATCCGAGAAGCAACGCTTGAGTTGAGAGACGTGGAAGACATCATGAACTCGAGAAAGATGTGGGGGTAGTTCCAATTGGTAGGCAACATCTCCTCGTTTAGCGAGAATGCGAAAAGGACCAATGTAACGAGGAGCTAACTTGCCCTTGATACCGAAGCGATGGGTACCCTTCAAAGGAGTAACCCGAAGGTAAGCCTTTCGCCAACCTCATAAGTCATATCCTTATGATGACGATCATACTGACTCTTTTGACGAGACTGGGCTGTTTTCAAATTCTCACGAATGATGCGAACTTGCTCTTCTGCCTCCTGGATCATGTCCGGTCCAAAGAATTGTCTTTCACCGGTTTCTGACCAGTTCAAAGGTGTTCGACATCTTCGTCCATAGAGAACCTCAAAAGGAGCTTTCTTGAGGCTGGATTGATAGCTATTATTATAAGCAAACTCGGCAAAAGGAAGACATTTCTCCCAATCCATACCGAATGAGATAACGCAAGCTCTAAGCATGTCTTCGAGAATTTGGTTGACCCGTTCCACCTGACCACTCGACTGAGGGTGGAAAGCGGTACTGAAGGAAAGATGGGTTCCCATGGCAGTTTGGAAACTCTCCCAGAAATGAGAAGTGAAAAGACTGCCACGGTCTGAATTGATCTCTAGTGGAACACCATGAAGTGATACTATTCGAGAAATATATAAGTCAGCGAGCTGACTAGCAGTGATACTCTCTCGAACAGGAAGGAAGTGAGCCACTTTGGAAAGACGATCAATGACTACGAAGATAGCGCTATTCCCTCTCTTGGTCCTGGGAAAGCCGGTGATGAAGTCCATACCAACTTTATCCCATTTCCATTCAGGAATAGCTAAAGGCTGAAGGGTGCCAGCAGGCCTTTGATCCTCTGCCTTAACACGACGACATACGTCACAATTAGCAACGAAGTCGGCGATTTCTCTCTTCATCCTAGTCCACCAGAACCTCTGGCGTAGGTCCTGATACATCTTAGTGCTACCGGGATGAATCGTGAGAGGAGATTCATGCGCCTCCTTAAGAATCAATTGTCGCAGATGTTGATTCTTGGGAACCACCAAGCGATTCTCAAAGAAAACAACACCACGATCATCCATAGAGAAACATCCACCAACTCCCTTCTTAATGTTTCTCTTGATCCGAGAAATTCCTGTGTCTTGCTTTTGAGCAGCGACAATTCGATCTTCAAGATCAGGTTTCGCCACCAAGGTAGAAAGGAATCCGTGAGGAGCAATGTGAAGATTAAGCTTACAGAATTCCTCATGGAGAAGTGGTTGGCCTTGCTGCAACATGAGATTGTTGCAATGGGATTTATGGCTTAGAGCATCAGCCATGACAATGGCTTTGCCTGGGGTGTAGGTAATCCCTAGATCATAATCTGTGATTAACTCCAACCAACGTCTTTGCCTAAGGTTCAGATCCGGTTGGGTGAAGATATACTTGAGACTCTGGTGATCGGTGTAGATCTTGCAACATTTACCAAGAAGGTAATGTCGCCAGGTCTTGAGTGCATAGACTACGGCTGCAAGCTCTAGATCATGTGTAGGATAATTATCCTCATGTGGATGCAACTGTCGAGATGCATAGGCAATCACATGACGATCCTGCATAAGAATGCAACCTAGTCCCAGTCGTGAGGCGTCACAATAGATAACAAAGTCCTTTGTGAAATCCGGTGGCACAAGTATGGGAGCAGAAGTCAGGCGTCTTTTCAGTTCCTGAAAACTGTACTCACACTGTGGGGACCACTCAAACTTTTTATCTTTCTTGAGAAGTTCCGTGAGGGGTTTGGCTACTTTGGAGAAATTTTCAACAAAGCGGCGACAATAGCTGGCTAGACCAAGGAAACTCCTAACTTGTTTAACGGTTTCAGGTGGAGTCCAATCGAGAACGGCCTGAACTCTCTCGGGATTGACAGCAATGCCCTTACCAGAGATTACGTGGCCTAAGTAGGTCACTTCTGGCAACCAAAATTCACACTTGGAGAACTTGGCATAAAGGCGGTGCTCTCTGAGTTTTTCTAACACAAGTCTAAGATGTTCGGCATGCTCTTCCTCGTTCTTCGAGTAAATAAGAATATCATCGAGGTAAACCACGACGAACTTATCTAAGTACTCCATGAAGATCGAGTTCATCAAGCGGGAGAATGTAGCTGGAGCGTTGGTTAGACCAAAAGACATGACGGTGTAGTCGTACTGACCATAACGAGTGACAAATGCCGTTTTGGGAATGTCCCCGTTTCTGATCTTGATTTGGTGGTAGCCTAACCTTAAATCCATCTTGGAGAAGACTGAGGATCCAGCGAGCTGATCATACAGATCGTTGATCCTGGGGAGCGGATATTTGTTCTTTATCGTGACCAAATTAACGGGACGATAATCTACAACCATCCGGTCCGTACCATCCTTCTTCTTAACGAAGAGGACGGGGCAAGCCCAAGGAGAAGAACTAGGACAGATGAAACCTTTTTGCAAGGACTCATCAAGTTGTTTCTTAAGCTCGGCTAGTTCTAAGGGTGCCATCTTGTAAGGTCTCCTAGAGATTGGAGCTGTTCCTGGGATAAGGTCTATGACGAACTCTACATCTTTGTCAGGGGGAACACCTGGCAGTTCCTCTGAAAAGACATCCGGAAAGTCATGGACTACCGGGATATCTTCAAGGTCTGGAAGAGGGCTGGCATTAAGAGAATAGAGCTGACGCTTTGCAACTCTAGTGGAGACAGTGACTATCTTGCCAGATGGGTGTGTAAGCTGAACAGATCTTGTGTAATAATCAATCTTGGCATGATGAGCTGTCATCCAGTCCATACCCAAGATGATGTTAATATATGAGGACTTGAGGGCTACAAATGATGCAAGAAATACAAGTCTATCAACAAGGATTTCATTACCATGGCTAATTCTGGTGGTCTGCCATCTAGACCCTGGGGTTTGGATTTCAAGCAGAGTTGGCATATCACAAAATGATATGTCGTGCAAACGAGCATAGCCTTCAGAAATGAAGGAGTGAGATGCTCCAGTATCGAATAGAACTGATGCTGGGTGACAATTGACAAGGAGTGTACCAAGAACGACATCCGGATCATCATGAGCGTCTTTAGCTGAGACATGATGCACACGTCCACGTTCAGTGGGGGCTGACTTGACACTGATCATCTTGCGTGATGGCTTAACACAGCCAACAGTCTTCTCGGGCTGGGGTGGAGCATAACTAGTCTGAGAGCAGTCATGTGCATAGTGTCCTGGCTTCCCGCATGTGAAGCAAGTCCCTGAGGTTGGACGTGGACCCGCACTAACAAGCGGTCTACCAGTAGGCCTGGGTGGAACATATGGCTGAGCTGGGGGAGGCACCACATGGGATGGCCTCGGTGCATATCCGGAAGGAAGAGCGGAGTTTGGAACCCAAATCCGGCGCTTTTGAGAACTAGAACCGGAAGAAGATCCCAAATCACGGGCGTGCTTACGAGACTCCTCGTAAGTGAGCTGAGCTGTCTCTGCATTGATGGCCTTGTTCACAAAAGCTTGGAATGTATCACAATGATGCAGGTGGAGATCACGACGCAACTTGAGGTTGAGACCCTTCCGGAACCTAGCTTGCTTCTTGGCGTCCGTGGACACTTCTTCTGTGGCATAGCGGGCGAGGTTCTCGAACTCTCTGATGTAAGCATCAACAGCCATCTTACTCTGGGTGAAACTACAGAACTCTTCTCTCTTGCGATCAAGGAGGGCCTGGGGAATGTGATGCTCGCGAAAAGCCTCAGTGAAATCTCTCCAGGTAGGATTCTGGCCAGCTGGAAGCATAGCCTCATAGTTCTGCCAGCAAAGACTAGCAGGACCTTCCAGGTGGTATGTGGCATAAGTGACCTTGTCATCTTCAGCTACGCTCGCGGAACGCAGCTTATGAGTGATGCTACGGAGCCAGTCGTCTGCATCGAGTGGCTCGATGGAATGATGAAAGGTGGGTGGGTGCAAGCGAATGAAGTCATGAATGGTTGCAGACTTATTGGACCGATGTGCGGTGTTCTCCTCGATACGTGCCAACAAACGGTTAGACTCACGCTTGTTCCTCTCCATTTCTAACATGAACTCTGTCAACGAAGGCGGGTCGGGAGGATCCTCATCCCTACCATCTTCATGGTTCTGGCTACGAATAATAGAACTTCATGTCATCCTGAGAAACGAAACCAGGGACGGAGTCAGCATCAACTATAGACTGTAGAATGTAGGACAAGGAATTAGTATCTCTCGAACTCCTAGGGAAATTCCGGCAGCATAACGGCAGTATAATGCTCAGAATGAGACATCCTACTAAAAATGGGGTGGTAACATACTCATCAGCATTACTCAAGGTTCTGAGATCATACTAAACAGACTACACCGGAAATACTCAAAACTGGGGTATGACTCTGATCAACCAACCCTATGGGACTACGGAGTAGTAACACATGATCCTGATAGACGGAAGAGAAAGCCTAGTTCCTTAACCCCGTAGGAAAGATAGGATGACTCAGATCAGAAGGCCATGAGGTATAAGGAGTAAAAAGAGCCTTACATTCCTTCCCACAATCAATTCCCTTATATAACTAAAGAATTTCTAGACTCAACTTCGACCAGTTTGGCTTGGTAATCCTACAGGCAGTCAGGCTCTGATACCAAGGCTGTCAGGACCCCGACTCAATGCCACATCGATCTAGCATGTAACACCTCATATCACTTTGCGGCCTCACGCACGGTATCCCCACGGGTGTCGCCTTACCTTTGCCCGGGACCGTTTGCGCCTTTTGGCACACGTATATGACAGTGTCGCTAGCATCCATATGATAAGGAGCCCGGGCTGACATGGCTAGTCGTAAACCCAAAGTGGCACTAACTTACAGGGATAGGCATCCATGACCCAGCATCGAACGTGTCGGTCATCAGCGAGTGAATCCAGGCTGTAGCACTGGGCTAACAGGACTCCGGTGAACCGGGCTGTAGCGGGCTAACAGGACTCCGGTATTCATCGCGTGACATTTCCCCGAAGGGACAGACACAGGAACGAAGAAGGACACATGCCGGCCAGCCTAAGTGTTCCGGAGCAGTAGCAAGCTACCAGGGCTCAGTGGAAGCACTAGGAGACATTTCCCGGTAAGAGAGACTACTAAGGATAAACAACTAGATAGTCAGATCCCACACATAGCAATACACATTACACGTACGCATAACATGCAAGTATGTGTTGTATAACATGGCATCACAACATAACTCAACAACTCATATAGATAAAGGCTCAGAAGAGCCATCATAGCATTATTACAAACAGGGGTCACATGACCCAACATTCAGAGCAATCAAGCAACAAATGGAAGCATTACATGTCTGAGTACAGACATCTATAAATGAAAAAGGCTGAAAGCCTGACTATCTACAACGTCCGATCAAGATCGTAGCTGAGGTACAAGCTACTCGTCGAAGTCCACGAAAACACTATTAAGACCGAAGTCTCCGCTGCAAAAACATAAATAAAGCAACATGAGTACAAAGGTACTCAGCAAGACTTACATCAGATCCTATCATACATGCATTTGTATCAAGGGGGTAATGTGGGGTTTAGTTGCAGCAAGCCAGCTTTGACTCTGTGGCTATCCTGTTCTACGACTACCAGAAACTCTTGAGGTGATATGGCGCACACGAGTCCACTAATCACCACACAATACACTACTATGGATTCATCCCCGTCTCCCTACGAGAAGGCCATCCATAGCACTCACACTTGTCTTGAGCATTTTATAGTATCCACTTCAAATTGTCTATGTACCATGTAAGCATCCAAGAAGTCCATAACCGTGGACCCGGCTATTCGAATAGATCATGTTAACCCTACAGGGGTGTACTTCTTCACACACGCTCTCGCCACTTACCGCCATGTACACGTTATGTATCTCGGCAACCTTCAAGCGGAAGCCTGGCGAGGGTGTCGGCCACGACCTTACTAACCACACAAGACTCTAGCCCAGGTTTATCGCCTATTCGGGTTCCATCCGCAAGGAGATCCGGCCGGGGTGTCGCTCACGGCCCCAAACGATGTGTGCAGGGTTCCCGAGCCCACCATCCGGGTGCCACTCGGTACACCAGGCCACGTGTGCCTAGTCTGTCCCAAGCCCACCCTGCAGGGTGCCACTTGGTAGAAAAATAGTACCTACAAACACCAGAAACTAGTTGCGACTCCTGGATAGAGATCAAGTCGGTTAATAAGTCGAGAGGGCTTGGAGCGCCCGGAGCCCAATGTGTGGTAGTATCGAGTCATTGGACAACATACATAGAACTCAGTGCTTAAGGACGGTTCCAGTGAGACAACCCACCATGTACTCCTACATGGCCTCTCACCACTACCTTTACCAAATCGTGTTCACACACTTCACTCTCAGCATCAGAACATATCGTAACACTCCAATTCATTCCCAATGAACCAGACCTGACACAACTCTAAGCAATAGCAGGCATAGCATGGTAGGAACACAGCATGGCTCAATCAACTCCTACACATGCTAGTGGGTTTCAACTGTTTACTATGGCAATGACAGGTCATGCAGAGGAATGGGTTCAACTACCGCAGCACAAAGTAGCAGATGAATCGTTGTTGTCCTAATGCAATAACTGAGAGTAGGAGCGAGAGAGTAGGATTGTATCGGAATGAACAAGGGGGGTTTGCTTGCCTGGTAAATCAACAGAGGAGGCACTGCTTCACAGACAGGTACTCTGGAACATCTCCGGAGCAGGACCTATCGAGAAGGAACAGTGCCGGCAATCAATACACAATCATATGCAACAATATTATGCATGAACATGGCATGAAGATCTGATGTTGTGTGAGCTAATGCAACTAGTAATCATTTGGTTTGAAAACCATTTGAACCCAAAAGCTCAAATGCAACTCTAAAATAAGTCTCTTAATATGCCATAATGTGTTTTCTCATATTCAGCATGTATAAGTTGGTTTGTCATGCATGAAACTAGTACAGATGGATAGAATACATTTTTCTGATAATTTTTCATATATAAATTATTTTAATCTGAGCTACGGTTGAATTGATATGAATTTTTGAAGTTTAAATCAATTTTTGGAATTTCCTGAATTATTTTAATTCCAGAAAATATATATTGCGCCAGCATGACATCAGCACGACGTCAGCAGTCAACTGCGGCTGACTGGGGTCAAACCTGACGTGTGGGGTCCACATGTCAGTGACAGGGGGTTAAACAGGGTTAGTTTAATCCTAATTAAAAAGGTTAGTGGCGCTGGGGCCCACTGTCAGTGTCATGGTTAAATAACAGAGGTTAATTAAATTTAAACTAATCCTAAACTAGAATTAGCAGGGACGGGCCCCACTTGTCATTGAGCCAGGGGAGGTCAAACCCCCTGGTCAACTGGGGCTAACACGCCGGCGTTTAGCCGCCGGCGGCAGGAAACGCGGCGGAGGGCGCGGGATTGCCACTCCGGCGCCCAATCGAGCAGCGGAGGGCACGCGCGGGAAGCTGGGGCTAGCGCGCATCCACTGGTGCCCTCCGTTTCATCGGAGACGGCCTAAATCGACGGCGGCGACCACTTGGGCGGCGGCCGGAGTTCAGGCGCGAGCGGATCGGGCTGCGGGGCACGGGGAGGCCACCTGAGGGGCTCGGTGGCACCCTCGTGGCACCGGGAGCACGATGGGGTGCTCGGTTTGGGCGGAGGCGGGCCGATACGACGGCGGCGGCATGGACAGCGGCGGGAAGCTTCGGCCGTGGTGGGGAAAGGGCTACGGCGTGCGGGTGACCAAGCGGGGAGGGGGAAACGGTGGCGGAGCTCACCGCGGTTGCAGCGGGCGTCGAAACGGGCTCGGGGACGTCCTGCGTGCGGCGAATCGATGGCGGTGGTGGTCGGAGCCCGAGGTGGAAGACGACGGCGACGGCGGCTCCACAGGGCGTCCGGCGTCTTGTGGCTTGACGGAGGAGACGAGGAAGTCGTGGCGGAGCTTCTGCGCGTGTCGGATAGGCGAGGGGAGGCCGGTGGCCGCGGCAACGGCGAGCGGCGGCGGTGATGGCGCTCGGGTGTGCGAGGGAGAGAGCAGGGGGAGAGAAAGAGGGCGAGGGAGAGTGCGAGAGAGGTCAGGGTGGCTGCGTGGCGTCTCCAGGGCATCCAGACGAGGAGGGGAGAGGGCAGGCAGGCAGGGAGGCTGGTGGCGTGGCGCGGCAGAGCGCGCGCGCGTCGGGCACGCGCCCACCCCCTGTCGAGGACGAAGACGACAGAGGAGGGGGCCAGTGGGCTAGGCCAGCGCTGGCTGCTGGGCCGGCCAGGCCGCACAGGAGCTGGGCCGCAGGTAAGTTTCTCCTTTTTATTTCTTTTCTAATTTTTCTGACATATGTTTTGATTTAATTAAAATACTAAATCATTTTATCACCTTATGCCAATTTTTGCAGGAGCTAACTATATTATTCCAGAGCTCCTTAATAAATGGCATAGTTTTTGGACCATATTTTATATATATAACAATATATATCCAAGGCAAATAATTATCGGATTAATCCAAATGGCCAAAATTAAATATCCATGAGCTCCTAAAATATTTGTTAGAATTTTACCTCTGACCAATATTTTCAGAGAGCAACATGAACATTTCCTTGGACCTTTTTGGAAAAAAATTTATTTGGGTCATTTCAGAGATGATTCTGAGGGTTTCACAAATCCTCATTTCAAAATTAAATGGAATTTAAACACGATGCACAAATGACTAGCTAGTCTAGGTCATACCAGACTAGGGATGTGACAGGTTATCAATATCAACAGCAGGTTCAGTCTCTACTTCATTATTATTTCTAGGTTGAGCATCAACATTAACATTATCATTAATATTATCACTAGGTTCATGTTCATCACCAGATTGTATTTCTGCATTAGAGATAGAAATATCATTATGTAGCGACCAGACCTCAAACAGTCTGATCTCTGTGCTTCAGTGTCATCCCTCGATCAGTAATGTTGACACGCACAGTACTTGAAGGATTTATAACAGAGTAGCAATCACACACTCATTACATTGAATATATCCAAAGTAGGACTTATTACAATAAATATGGCTTAAGGCCATCTAATAACGATAACAGCGGAAGGCTTGGAAGATAAGTGAGTCCATCAACTCCAACGGCATCACTGAGTATAGGACCACGATCCTAAGGCATCTTACTCGTCGTCTGAAAAGTCTGCAACATGAATGTTGTAGCCCGAAAATGGGTCAGCACATGGAATATGCTGGCAATGTAACACATAGAGAGTAATGAAGGAATAATGTTATACTACATGCATATATGGCTGGTGGAAAGTTCTATGGTTATAGTTTTGCATAAAGCCAATTTTTACCTACTACAAAGGAATAAATTTTATTTAACTATCATGGTGGTTGTTAAACATCGAGAGTGTAGACACCCTCTCAATCCCAATTAACCATCAACATTAACCCAACAAATTTAATTAAAGTAACATGATGAGATTCACATGATAATCCAAGTACTAGATACTCAAAACGTCCATAACCGGGGACACGGCTAACCATGATTATTTTATACACTCTGCAGAGGTTTGCACACTTTTCCCCACAAGACTCGGTCTCCTCCATAGATTTCTCGCACTGCATGGTGTTTCAGAAACGGATGACCGAGACATAGTCTTTCGGAAGCGTTTGCACCTTACGAACGGGTAGACCGTACCAACCTACATCCCCTACATCTGCTAGTCTACCACTGTAAGAGTTCACACGACTTAATCAACTATGCTAGAGCCCATAGAGTTTCTAGCATGAATAATCTCATGATCCCTTTGAGCCTAGGTGGTGGTCCAAAAGAAGCAGGCAATCGCTGGAATACCCAGGTGCCTCAATCCACCCAGATGTGTATTAAAGTTGCCACCTTAAATAAACCATTAATTAACAATCTCACATCTGTCATGGAAAATTCACTCACCCAATCCACGTCTACTAGCATAGCATAGCGATAAGCAAATGTAGAAGTAACTCCCAAGGGTTTGATAACAAAACATGTAATAGGTACTGTCGGTGTCAAAACCGGCGGATCTCGGGTAGGGGGTCCCGAACTGTGCGTCTAGGCGGATGGTAACAGGAGACAAGGGACACGATGTTTTACCCATGTTCGGGCCCTCTTGATGGAGGTAAAACCCTACGTCCTGCTTGATTGATATTGATGATGTGGGTATTACAAGAGTAGATCTACCACGAGATCAAGGAGGCTAAACCCTAGAAGCTAGCCTATGGTATGATTATTGTTCTTCGTCCTATGGACTAAAACCATCCAGTTTATATAGACATCGGAGAGGGCTAGGGTTACACAGAGTCGGTTACAATGGTAGGAGATCTACATATCCGTATCGCCAAGCTTGCCTTCCACGCCAAGGAAAGTCCCATCCGGACACGGGACGAAGTCTTCAATCTTGTATCTTCATAGTCTTGGAGTCCGGCCGATGATGATAGTTCATCTATCCGGATACCCCCTAGTCCAGGACTCCCTCAGTAGCCCCTGAACCAGGCTTCAACGACGACGAGTCCGGCGCGCATATTGTCTTCGGCATTGCAAGGTGGGTTCCTCCTCCGAATAATTCATAGAAGATCGTGAACACCAGGATAGTGTCCGGCTCTGCAAAATAAATTCCACATACCACCATAGAGAGAATAATATTTACACAAGTTCAATCTGCTGACGTATTTTGTGGTGTGACGTCACACCACCACCAAGCCTTTACTCGAATTGTTTTTATTGTACCACCTCAGCGCGTTTAGAGAAGCGGTTTCCTTGGCACGTCTTGTTGAAGCAGAGATCGTGTTCCCCTTATTCCGGGATTCCCATCAATACGGACGTGGGTAACCCAACCGCGCCATTGATTGCGGCGCTTGGGAGATAAGCGAGTTTTATCAGGCCGGTGGGGACGCATGGTTTCGTCCGCCCATATAAGGGGATAAAGATCCACCCTTTTACCTATGCCTTCTTCCTCCTTTGCTTACACATCTCCGTGAACTCGAGCTCCAGCGCCCAAGTCCGCACATCTCACCTCAACCTTCTCCAACTATGTCCAGAGCGGGAGGCAAGTGGATGGCCTCCTCCGTTACGGAGGGGCACATCAAGAAGCTGCGCAGCTCCGGATATCTGTCCAGCGACATCGCGCACCGGCTCCCCGATGAGGGGCAGCTCATCGCCACCCCCGGGCCCCATGAGAGGGCAGTATTCCTTTCCAATTTCCTCCGCGGACTGGGCTTCCCACTCCATCCCTTTGTCCGAGGGCTCATGTTCTACTACGGCCTGGATTTCCATGATCTGGCCCCGAATTTCATCCTCAACATCTCGGCGTTTATCGTCGTGTGTGAGGCCTTCCTCTACATCCAGCCCCACTTCGGCTTGTGGCTCAAGACCTTCAGTGTCAAGCCGAAGGTTGTGAAGGGCAGCCAAGCGGAGTGCGGAGGCGCCATGGTGGGCAAGATGCCCAATGTTACCTGGCTCGAGGGCACCTTCGTGGAAACCATTAAGGGGTGGCAATCAGGGTGGTTCTACATCACTGAGCCGCGTGACCCTGAATGGGCAGCGGCCCCCGAATTCAGATCTGGCATCCCCATATGGCTCACCTCCTGGAAAGAGAGTGGCCTGACATGGGGTGATTCGGAGGAGCTGACCGGACTCCAAGCCTGCGTCCAAAAGCTAGTGAACAAGAAGCTCAAGCTTGTCAACGTAGTCCAGGTCATGCTCATCCGCCGGATTCTCCTGTGCCAACAACGGGACTTCAATATGTGGGAGTTTGATTCGGCTTTGAGGTAAGAATTTTGATATATGTAAAATAGTACCGCATAGACAGTAGCCCCTGATACTCGGTTCGGTGTTCGGAAAGAAAAGCCGGACTGAGGATCTAAAAAGATATACGCAGGAGTCATAAAAAATATGTCAATATGGGGTTGTAGGCTGTGCTGCTGACCTCTGCCGCACTGACTGCGGAGGTCAATACATAGAAGCAAAGCCTCAAGCGGTCCGAGAACAAGCTCGGCCGTGCCAAGAAGCAGCTCGAGAACAAGGAAGGTGAGTAACACCTTATTAAAGTTGTACCTTACAGAAAAGGATTTGGTTGCAAGAAGAATGACAAGGATAACGTGGGTATTGCAGGGGCCACGAACGAGGTGGCGACCCTGAAGGAGGCGGTGTCCGCGGCCGAACGTAATGCGGCCGCAGAGCGCACCGAGCAAGAGAAGCAGGAGGCGCGGGTGGCGGAGGTACAGCAAGAGCTCCAGGCTCTCGTGGAAAAACATGAGAGTTTGGAGCGCGACTCGAAGACTCGAGAGTCCGAGCTTGCATCGACTCTTGAGAGTGCCAAAGCCGCTAAGGCCGAAGCCTACAAGGCCCTCCAAGAAATCGAGGCGTTGAAGAAATGAGTGGCGGGTAAGGCATTTTTCATGCAAAGCAAGCATGTGAGTGTGAATTACCTATTACTTACCTGAATTCGGAGCTCTCCAGGAGCGTTCGCAGATCTGCCCTGCAGCGTGTCCGATGCTGCCGCTTTCTATAGGGTCGAGGAGGGGAGCTCGACGGAGAAGGTCTTCTGGTCTCAGTATGCTAAGGCCGGACATCCGGTGCCCCTTAGCGATCAGCTGAAGCAGCTGGTTAAGCTCCACAAGGTGGCCGAACAGGCCATGAAGGGCCTCATAGTTCGGCTGTGGCCCAATGAGGCCATGCCTAGGAGCTACTTCGGCCTGGTGCGGCCGCTGGTGGATGCTTGTCCATGGGTTGAAGTCATCAAGCACTCCGCCTGTATTGAAGGTGCCCGTCAGGCCCTTGCTCGCGCAAAGGTGCAATGGGGCAAGATGGATGCTGAGAAGCTTGTGACGGACGCGCCACCGCCGGGCAAGGAGTATCGCACGGCCGAGATGTATTATAAGAGTGTCCTGAAGGGTGCCCGCATTATTGCGGGTCAGTGCTCCAAAGATGTAATATTTGAGTAGACTCGCATTTTGTTATCTTGTGCGCTGAAAACTTTGTTCATATGCGCTAAGCAACGCTTGTTAATTTAAAATATTACCTTCTATGCGGCCGTTTATCAAATCTGAGAGATGGCAAGTCGTCGGGTTCAGCCCCCATGCCACGAGTGCTGGGGTGTTCGGGATAAATTTGAGCACTCTTGTTCCCATTTTTGGGTCCATCTAGGGAGGCGCTCAACACAACGAACGAGGCAACCGGACTTATAATGCTTGAACACTCTCACTTAGCCATAGAATTCTATAATTTTAAATTTCGGCGAAGCCCCTAGTGTTCGAAGGCCGAATTTGGGGCGCTATCCATGCCTGGGCCGGACAAAGCCGGTTCCTCGCTCTAAGCGGCATAAGTCTTTAGGGACTCGAAAAAAACCTCTCGAACAGCGACCGGCTCTTGCCTCATCATGACGATCAGTTTTAACTTTCTCCACTGAGGCGCTCGCCCAGCTCAACTAGGGCGCAATCATAGTGGTTCTCCCAGTGCTACCTTAGACGATACAACGGAACGTAAGGTACCAAAACATGGGAGTCGGGCAAACACAACTATTGACCCAAGACATGATTCGGAACCGATGCATATAATGCTATAAGTTCGGGGTGCCGCACTTGTGAAAGTGTTCGGACTTATCACACCATGATGCGGGAAACATAAGCCCCTGGTGTATTTAGCCGTACCAAAGTGCACGGATGCAACATGTCATAAATGAACATATGTATAAGAAAGAAATGCAATTATAAGCAAAAAGGTGCTACATTGTTTATTCAAGAAATACTGCCATGAATGCAGAACGATACAAATAGTGCGGTAAGCAAGGGATGGGACTATTAAACATGTCCCCCTCCAGGGGTAGGCTGCGGAATGGTGTATAAAACAGATTTAATGCTCATAATGGAGACCACCTGGATATTCGTCGTAGCCTTTCTCCTTCCCTGGCTGTTGCATCGTGAGTTCGGCAGGTCTACTGCCGGACAGGGCCTCTGATGAACAGAGTCCTGTGGGTAAAAAAAGAAAAAGAGAAAAAAAAAGAATGACACACTTGAGAACCCCTGGTGTGGTTAAGCCGCATTCTGGGCCTATCGTGGTCGTGCCCCTCCCCCTATGACCATGGTATCTCCAGAGCGTAATGATGTACGCGAAGGACCAGTCTTGCAATTTTGCAGGGGCTAGGGTTGGGACCGCATTGCTACGCGTGCTCGGAACGTGCCAGGTGGTCTTGTTGTAGGTTACTCCGGGCGCGTTTAGCCGTGTCCGGTCGCTTAACGGTCGGACTCGAGAATTGCCTTAAGAGGCTGCACTATACTTCTGCCGCGAGAGCCGCTGTATGTTCCTCCGTTTGGAGAGAGCGTTCAGTGTTTCCGTTGACCGTGATGACTCCTCGAGGGCCTGGCATCTTGAGCTTGAGGTATGCGTAGTGCGGCACCGCGTTGAACTTTGCAAACACGGTACGTCCGAGCAGAGCATGATAGCCGCTGCGGAACGGAACTATGTTGAAGATTAACTCCTCGCTTCGGAAGTTATCCGGGGATCCAAAGACCACTTCCAGTGTAACTGAGCCTGTACAATTGGCCTCTACACCTGGTATGACACCTTTAAAGGTCGTCTTTGTGGGTTTAATCCTTGAGGAGTCTATGCCCATTTTGCGCACTATATCTTGATAAAGCAGGTTCAGGCTGCTGTCGCCGTCCATCAGGACTCTGGTGAGGTGAAATTCATCGACAATTGGGTCTAAAACCAATGCGGCGAATCCACCGTGGCGGATGCTGGTGGGGTGGTCCCTTCAATCAAAAGTGATCGGGCAGGAGGACCATGGGTTAAACTTCGGGGCGACTGGCTCCATTGCGTATACATCCCTGAGTACAAGCTTCCGCTTCCTTTTGGGTATGTGGGTTGCGTATATCATGTTCACCGTCCGCACTTGTGGGGGGAAACCCTTCTGTCCTCTATTGTTCGGCGGTCAGGTCTCTTCCTCGTCATCGCTATGTAGCCCCTTGTCATTGTTTTCGGCAATTAGCTTGCCTGCCTGCTTGAATACCCAACAGTCCCTGTTGGTGTGGTTAGCTGGCTTTTCGGGGGTGCCGTGTATCTGGCACGAGCGATCGAGTATTCGGTCCAAATTGGACGGACCCGGAGTAGTTCTTTTGAATGGCTTTTTCCGCTGACCGGGTTTAGAGCCTCTGAATCCAGCATTGACTGCCATATCCTCATTATTTTCGCCATTAATGCGGCGTTTGTTCTTGTTGCGACGCGACCTACCATTGCGGTCCTTGATATCTGGACTGCCAGAATTTTTGCTGAGGTTGTTGCTGCGGGCTAGCCAGCTGTCCTCTCCCGCGCAGAAGCGGGTCATGAGTGATGTGAGGGCTGCCATGGATTTCGGCTTTTCCTGTCCCTGGTGCCGGGCAAGCCACTCGTCGCGGATGTTATGTTTGAAGGCCGCGAGGGCCTCCGCATCCGGACAGTCGACGATTTGATTTTTCTTAGTTAAGAACCGTGTCCAGAATTGTCTGGCCGATTTGTCTGGCTGCTGAATTATATGGCTTAGATCGTCAGCTTCTGGTGGTCGCACATACGTGCCCTGGAAGTTATCAAGGAATGCGGCTTCCAGGTCCTCCCAACACCCAATTGATTCTGCTAGCAAGCTGTTAAGCCAATGCCGAGCTGGTCCTTTAAGCTTGAGTGGGAGGTATTTGATGGCGTGAAGATCATCACCGCGGGCCATGTGGATATGAAGTAGATAGTCTTCGATCCAAACCGCGGGGTCTGTTGTGCCATCATAAGATTCAATATTCACGGGTTTAAACCCTTCGGGGATTTGATGATCCATTACATCATCTGTGAAGCATAGTGGGTGTGTGGCGCCTCTGTATTGGGCTATATCACGACGAAGCTCAAAAGAGCTTTGTCTACTGTGTTCGGCCCGGCCGGTTGCTGTGTCCGGCACGACGGTTGTCGTCACGTATCATGGGGCGCCCACGCGATCCGTAGATCGATCTTGATTGTCTTGCCTTATCCTCCAATATATCTCGCAAGTCCAGAGCGTTCCCCTGTGGCCTTGTGCTTTTCGAGTGATGCCGGGGTACGGTTCTAGTGGAGGGCCTAGAGGCCTCTCTGTCGTGGCTACGGGGTGGTCGGTCAGCCATATTGTGCGCTGGTGATGCAGGTTTATATGCCTCCTCCTCTAATCGGGGGAGCAGCTTGCGTTTGGGGTAGCTTTTGGAGGGGCGTTCAAGATCATGCTCTTCGGCCGCAAGGACTTCAGTCCATCTGTCGGCTAGCAGATCTTGATAGGCTCTAAGCTGTTGCTGCTTTTTCTTGAGGCTGTTTGCCGTGGCCATAAGCCTGCGTTTAAAACACTCTTGTTCGACGGGATCCTCAGGCACGACAAATTCATCTCGTCGAGGCTTGCCTCGTCTCCAGAGGGAGGCATGTAATTATCATCCTCTACCTCTTCGTCTGCCGCTCTCTCATGAGGGCTGGCTTCTCCGTCCTCCTGTGCTGAATCTTGCTGGAGGGGGTTGTCTTCGGCACTGTCTAGGGTATTATTATCTCCGGTGCCGGAATCTCCATTCTTGCTGTGGCGGGATTTAGAGCGGCGCCGCTCACGCCGGCGCTTGGGCTGTTTCTTGGAGGGGTCATCCTCCGCTGTTCCTTCGCCATTCCCATCCTTTGGGATATCCACCATGTATATGTCATATGATGAGGTGGCTTTCCAGTGCCCAGTAGGCGCTGGTTCTTGGTCGTCTCCGGCATCGTCGTCCATACCGTCGATGTCTTCGGAGTCGAAGTCTAGCATGTCGGTTAGATCATCGATAGTGGCTACTAAGTGGGTGGTGGGTGGGCCTTGAATTTCTTCCTCGTCCGCATCCCAACCGTCCTGACCGCAGTCCGACCAGGGCTCTCCTGATAACGAGAGATACTTTAGCAAACTCAGGATGTCGCCGAAAGGTGAGTGTTGAAAGATGTCCGCGGCGGTGAACTCCATGATCAGCGCCCAATCGGATTCGATTGGAGGGGGCGCGGGAGGTTCGGAGTCTGGCGAGGAGTCCGGCACCTCGGAGTCACGAGCTTCACAAGGGATAAGGTTAGTATTCGGCTCCATCGCCGTAGAGGTTGCAGCCCCCAAGGCGGTGTCTAACCACCCGTCCTCGATCTGCGCAGCCGGCTCCGAATTGAGGATCGGAGCGGACTCGTGTGCGGCCTCCAGGGCACTGTCCGGCTGTAGAGCTAAATCATGCCCATTGTGACAGTGCGGCGCTCGGTTGTGGCTCGAATCCATCGAAGATCAAGTCTCCGCGGATGTCAACCGTGAAGTTCAAACTTCCAAATCTGACCTGATGGCCAGGGGCGTAGCTTTCGATCTGCTCCAGATGGCCAAGCGAATTGGCCCGCAGTGCAAAGCCGCCGAATACGAAGATCTGTCCGGGGAGAAAAGTCTCACCCTGGACTGCGTCGTTGTTGATGATCGAAGAAGCCATCGAGCCAATCGGTGACGACACAGAGGAACTCTTAATGAAAGCGCCAATGTCGGTGTCAAAACCGGCGGATCTCGGGTAGGGGGTCCCGAACTATGCGTCTAGGCGGATGGTAACAGGAGACAAGGGACACGATGTTTTACCCAGGTTCGGGCCCTCTTGATGGAGGTAAAACCCTACGTCCTGCTTGATTGATATTGATGATGTGGGTATTACAAGAGTAGATCTACCACGAGATCAAGGAGGCTAAACCCTAGAAGCTAGCCTATGGTATGATTATTGTTCTTCGTCCTATGGACTAAAACCATCCGGTTTATATAGACACCGGAGAGGGCTAGGGTTACACAGAGTCGGTTACAATGGTAGGAGATCTACATATCCGTATCCCCAAGCTTGCCTTCCATGCCAAGGAAAGTCCCATCCGGACACGGGACGAAGTCTTCAATCTTGTATCTTCATAGTCTTGGAGTCCGGCCGATGATGATAGTTCGGCTATCCGGACACCCCCTAGTCCAGGGCTCCCTCGGGTACTACCTCATCTACTTCCCAAAACCCACATATTAATCATATCCTAATCATGCAATTGTTTGAGGATTGATCTAATGCAATAAAACTGGGTAGTAAAGAGGTATGATCAAAGTGTTACTTGCCTTGCTGATGATCCGGGAAACCTAGAGATTCGAGTAGCAAGCGGCGCACTCCGGATACTCTATCGCAAACAAACAAACATGCAAACAACCATACAATAAGTACTCATCTAATGCACAGGTAAAACTCAAATAAAAGATCTAACCAGAAAATTCAACTTAAAAACTCCGGTTTGCAAAAAGAACCAAATCAAACGAAGCAACGAAAGAAAAGAGCTTCGTTTACTAATCTGGACCTAAGTCAAATTTTCTAGTAGCAAAAACTTATTTGAGTTGATTAGACGGAAAGAGGGTTTCGAGATGAAACTCTAGGCGCCTGAATCGCCTGATTCCGATAAACGAGCGAAAAGATTAACTAAAACGAAAATCGGATCAGAAATCGTGATCTGGAATAATCGCGGAAAATCCGAGAAAAAGAAAAACTGACGAACAGTTTAACGATCAGAGGTTCGCTAACTGAAACTAAACGGTGCACTCGTTCGTTAAAATGAACGAACGAGCGAACGCTCGCTAAATAAAATAAACTCGAAAATAAAATAAAACCGATCTAAAAGAAAATAAACTAGCGTTTACTAAAAAAACGAATCGGTTTTCTTCAGAAAACCGGCGACGAACGGCGGCTACCTCATCAGACTCCCATGAGGTCCAGCGGCTCCGGCGGGGCTGGGGCTCTGGCGGCGATGGCAGGTGGCGTGGGTAGCGGCGACGGGCGTCGGCGACGGC